>NW_026873189.1:0-14071 GCF_032173495.1 Musca vetustissima | reverse complement strand
AAAATTAACAATGAGTTTATCTCGTATCCTCTTGCATGTCTCAAACATATGCACAAAGTCATAACAACCTGTAACACAGTGGTGTATGGTATAATAATTAATAAAGAACTATAACGCATTGTCGCTTTTACTTGTTCACACGTATGTAATAATTTATAATTTCAACCTTCTTTTCATATGAAGAAAAATTCCTCTGCGATGAAAACATTGCACATTTTATGAATTTAAAATAAAATTTTCATAAATTTCGATTTTTGTGGGAACTATAATTTGTTGTCTTATCCATCAATAAATCAGCTCACAGACAAATTATTTGTTGTTTTTCAGTTTTTGTTATTGAAATGACAAATGTTCATTTGTAATAAATGTGACAAGCAATTTTATATATTTCATTTTCGTCTTATTTAATTTATGTTAACACTTGCTTTCTGGGTCATCTTGTTTTATTTGTATTTTATTGTGAAGTTATCTTTCATTTTTGCCGAACATCGAACACCAGCAACACTAATAATAAACCATCGTTATTATTCCTTTCGGAAATTCTTTCACGTTAACCAAGTAAATTGTTAGCCGACACCGACTGACCAGTTAAATAGTCGGCTCGTAAACCATGAGTTATTATAAAACAAAAAAAAAACCAACAACACAAAAAATGTTTATTAAAGTGTTGTCGTAAATAATAGGCGCCAAGTATTTAATAAAAAACACAACTCAAACAAATAAATAAAAAATAACAATTGTTTGATACAACGAGACGAGTAATGCATTTACAACATTTACACTTACGTTTGCCGACAAAAGACAAATGACAGACACAAACTTACATTTAAGACACCTAAGAAAAAATCCAATAAATTCTTCATTAATTCGATGATGTTGTGTATGTGTGTCCCGCCGACCAAGTGCATCGCCAGTAATTAAATTACAACGATTGCTGTTGTCGTTGACGCGTCGTCGTCATAAGTGTTGTTTGAAATTGCCATTAAAATTATTACAATGGTTGTAATATACACACGAACACATACACGCCTCTAAGTGATAGTAGTCCGTGAGAAATGATTGTTAAAACAATTTTATTTAAAATTTACCAAAAAAAACATAATAATTATTTAGTATTTGAGGGAAATTTAAAGTGTAGCAAACGCAGAAATATACAACCATGTGGATCAATTCTTATAAGGTGTACTAATATTAATTGTAGAAAAATTCCGGGAACATTAGCTTGGGCATTTGATGGGGCACATTCGGCAACATAGTCATAGCCTGGTAATTATCACCGCTATCAGTCTGGTTGAAATTCAGATCCCCTAAATGTTCCATTTTGATTTAATATGCAACTCAAAGTTTGATTTTTACGGCTATATTTTCCTGTGGCGGACGTTGACGTTTCAAGGCCACACACACACACCATCATTAAAGATGGGCAGTGGGTAAATACCCAAAGGGTAAATACCCGGTAAATTGGGTAAATTCCCATTTGCGGGTATTTATTTGGGTTTTTGCTATATTGAATCGGTAATACAAAATTTTACACACTATTTCCGGGTTTTTGTTATCAAATCGATTTAGAATGTACAGTTTTACGATACTTTAAAGACAAATTGGGTATAAACTCATTAACTCCCGAACCACTTGACATAGGCGGCCAAAATTTTGTACACATGTTTTTAATGTCGAAGCAAATATTGACATGCAAAATGGTGTCCATGGTTCCAAGTTTTGATACAGTACCCATATAACCGTATCTCCCGATTTAAGGTATTTTTGAGTAAAAAGCTGCAAAGCTTTGTAAAATTAGCAGATTTAGGTTGTGGAACAGAAATAATGTAGTTCTATAAAAAGATTCAGAGTTCGAACTCATTATGGTTTACCCGTACTTTTGCGTACCAAACCTTGTTGGTACTGAAACTTTTACCCCAAATTTATCGGCAATATTTTTTTTATATCCTTCACCACACTGTGGTACAGGGTATTATGTTTTTGTGCATATGTTTGTAACAGGCAAAAGGAAACGATATAGACCCATAGTTCCTTCTGAGAATATGCATAGAATCACTTTCTGAGTCGATTTATACATGTCCGTGCTTCCGTCCGTCTGTTAGTGTTAAATTGTAAACAAAGTACAGGTCGCATTTATTATCCGATTTGGATGAAATTTGGCACAAGTCACTTATTTGGCCCAAAGACGAACCCTTTTGGAATTGGGAAAAATCGGTTCAGATTTAGATATAGCTCCCATATATATTCTCGTCCGATTTAAGGTAAATGGGGCACCAAAGTCCCTCTATATCTTTAGATTTGCATGAAATTTGGCACAGAGTACTGAATTAGGTCCAGAATGATGTGTGCCAAGTTTCGAGAAAATCGGTTCAGATTTAGATATAGCTTTCATATATAGTTTTGTCCGATTTAAGGTAAATGTTGCACCAAAGTCATATATATCATTCGATTTGCATGAACTTTGGCATGGAGTACTGAATTAGACGCAGAATGATGTGTGCCAAGCTTCGAGAAAATCGGTTCAGATTTATATATAGCTCCCATATATAGTTTTGTCCGATTTAAGGAAAATGGGGCACCAAAGTCCCTATATATCTTTCGATTTGCACGAAATTTGGCATGAAGTACTAACTTAGGTCAATAATGACGTGTGCCAAGTTTTGAGAAAATCGGGTCAGATTTATATATAGCTCCAATATATTTTTTCGTCCGATTTAGGGTAAATGGGTCTCCAATGTCTCTATATATCTTTCGATTTGCACGAAATTTGGCATAGGGCACTGAATTTAGATATAGCTCCAATATATATTTTCGTCCGATTTAATGTAAATTGTGCACTAAAGAACCAAAGATTGGCCGACCCGCACACAATTTTGTACAATGTACTGAAGTTACTATAACTTTGTGTGTGTCAAGTTTTCTTGAAATTGGTTCAGATATACATATAGCTCCTACATTTACTTTCGGCCGATTTTAAGTAAATGGTGTACTAAAGACCCATAGCTAGGCCGATTGGCAAAACGTACTGAAATTAGTATAAATTAATTTTGATTGTAAACCAAATAATGAATGGGTGCGTGATTGATATTACATTTTAAACAGTGAAGCATACCAAATAGCATGCGTAAAGTTTGCTTAAAGTCTATTTAAAAATTAAGAAATAGATTGCAGAATGACATGTGTAAGGATTGATGTTAGTCGGTATACTTATAGATAAAGATCGCATTTTTAAGTACGTTCAATTTCATGTCAATGTTCCTTCGAAAAGACGAAATCTGTAAAGATACATATGTAGAATATATCCAATGTGGTGAAGGGTATCATATAGAGGCCCAGTCCGACTTTACTACTTTCCTTACTGGTTTGGGTTGTCCCATAGGGGAGACTGGGGCACATTCGGCACTCTTTTAGAGCTTTATGTCTCTGTACTTATTCAACATATATATAAAATTATTATGGCTGGTCATTGTCTCTGATACTTATTTATAAAAACTAGTACCAAAAATATATAATAATTTTAACAGTTTTGTAAATCAAGTCAAGTTCGCCGAATGTGCCCCTACCCGGATTAGCTTGGGCATTTGATGGGGCACATTCGGCAACATAGTATGTCTGGTAATATCAGTCTGATTGAAATACAGATCCTCTAAATGTTCCATTTTGTTTTAATATGCGACTCAAAGTTTGACTTTTACGGCTATACTTTATTTTGGCGGACGCTGACGTTTCAATGCCACACACACCATCATTAGAGATGGGTAGTGGGTAAATACCCAAAGGGTAAATACCCGGTAAATTGGTTAAATACCCATTTGCGGGTATTTATTTGGGTTTTCGCTATATTGAATCGGTAATACAACATTTTACACCCTATTTCCGGGGTTTTGTTATGAAATCGATTTAGAATGGACAGTTTTACTTTACTTTAAAGACGTGGGTAAATACTTGGGTAAATACCCGAGTATTTACCCCAAAATTGGGTATAAACTCATTAACTGCCGAATCACTTGACATAGGCGGCCAAAATTTTGCATACATGTTTTTAATGTCAAAGCAAATGCGGAAATATAAAATGGTCTCCCTGGGTCCAAGTTAGTCCCCATATAACCGTATCTCCCGATTTAAGGTATTTTTGAGTAAAAAGCTGCAGAAGTTTGTAAAATTAGTAGATTTAGGTTATGGAAAGGAAATGTAGTTTTATGTAGTTCTATAAAATTATTGGGAGTTCGAACTCATTATGGTTCACCTGTATATTTGCGTACCAAACCTTGTTGGTACTGAAATTTTACCCCAAATTTTTCGGCAATAATTTTTGTTTCCATGCTTATTTTGTGGTGACGAGGAGCACTATTTTATCGTATAGCATTTCATTTATCAACTACTAAATGTATGTGATCATATGCTTTGACAACTTCAGGTCCTAAAATGAACTATATCGGTCCGCTTTTAGACATAGCCCCCATATAATGATACTTACCCATATTCGATATTTTTAATATTTTGCATGAATGAAAGTATTGTGATGCAAAATTCAAAATTAAGCTTTTTTGGCCCTCAATTATGCATCGCACCTAATATAATAATAACTCGAAATGTTCGGTAAATCAATATTGGTTCCGCTTAAGGTATATCCTCGAAACACAATATTGTTTTCTGCAAATTTTTATGTTGTTGAAATTTGAATTTGGTGTACTTATGACTTACAATATGACTTACTTATGACGCTTGGTAGAATTGTCGGTATATGTCCACTTTTTGAAATATTCCCTATATTTTCATTTCAAGTAGCTGTCGGAATGACTATGGGGTATACAAAGTTTGGCCCAAAATTAACGCTTTTTCACTTGTTTTATTTTGTTATTTACGGTACTACAAATATTTTTTCTATAGGGTGAAGATCTGATGATTGTACTGACCATTAGAAAACCATAATTTTTGACTCCCGCAACCAAACAAAAAAAAAAAAAAAAAAAAAATGGGCTTCTGACCCATAATGCCCTAGTAGATAGTAAGAACGATAAGCGGTGTTAAATCTTATTCCAGATTTAGGCACTCTATGATATAATGTAAAACCAGTGAGCGGAGCAGTATAGTCGGACGGGGCCGATCATACGATATCCTACACAACTACCACGGAACTCTAACTTTCTACGGATGTTTATTTCGAGCCTGGGCAATATTTCTTGATATATTAAGTGCATCCCTTCTAATTACTTGTCCAGATTCCCTTCACAGCGGGTTGTGTTGTGATGATCGGCATATAATTGTGGCCTATAGATCGATTCGAAAAACACAAAAAAATTATGTTTTCTTTCCATTTCATCCTAAAATTATTATCTGATCATCACCGAAAATTATAGGCGTTGTCCTTGACTATAACTAGAACCTCATGGAAAATTTCAAAGCTATCAGCACCAAATTTCGGCCCTCTAGTGTGGCAATGGGTTACTAAATAATATTTGAATACGTAAGCATCTGTAAATATTTTTGTGTAACTCCCACATCCGAGTACATGCAGTCGTATAATTGGTACCAATTTAAAGGTCAACCACCCCTCTTGGAAATACTATCAACTTCTTGGGTCTATGTCCTTCAGGAGTAAATATATGCGGCACAGAATACAAATTTTGATATTTTTCACACAAAAGTCGCGGTCCATTTGACCTGCTAAATATTGACCGATCTTTATCAAAACAGGCATGCTTATTCTTTGGCCCAATCCCCTTCTCCATGTAAAAATTCGCCTCTAGAGCGACCAGAAAATCAGACAAAAAAATTTAAAAATTTACTGATCTTTACCAAGAACAATAAGGGGTCTTCATTGGCCAGAACCCATCCTACATGCAAAATTTCGTGAAGATTTGTCCATAACTGTGGCTTGTATCTTGTTTACAAATTATAATGGACAGACGGAGACATATGTCTTGATCGACTCAGCTAGTCGAGATATGACGATCGGTATACTTAAAGGTGGGTCTATTTCGCGGTGTTAAAAACTCTTGGGGCTGCACTAAGCTATAATACCCTGACAACATAGTTGTGTATGGAATAAAAATATGGATTCTAATACTAAAATAGGCATTTCCTTGCCCACATTCATGGGATTTGATTGTATATTAATAATGAATGACTGTTGACTATCTATAACTATTCCCGTAATTCAATTTAATCCACCAACTATTAAATTATTTTTTTTCATACATACATATAACATTCATATTACCCTTCAATGTTTCAACATTTAATTCATTAGATTTGTTTGACGCTTCCGTGTGGCGTCTCATATATTGAATGTCATTTCACACATACAACAGACATCATCATCACAATCGTTTATTATAGCCGTCGTCAACGTCATTGTACATGTCAAAAGTAACAACAATTGCTGCTGGCTGCCTGCGTGAACGGCCGCCCGCCCTATCCCCCAGCCCGTCTGCATTTTCAGTGTTTATGAAAATTAACGAAAAGTTTCTCACACTTTAGTTTGCATGCAAACAAGTACCTTGTACCACCTCATCATCTAAATAAGTAAGTTCTCCAACAAAACCGGTAAAGGAGTAGCTATAACGCCAAGCGATTGCTGTTGTTGGTGTTGTTGTCGTTGTTTACATAATAAACCTTGTGGCTTCTGTATCACACATTGCTGTAATCAAAGGTCTTGGCTGTTGCTTGAGGTGTATGGTTGTGGAGGAGGAGGAGGAGGAAGAGTGATATGGAGCCGTGACGGAGTATGGTTTTGGTATTCCTTCATAGACCATATGTACACACACATACATATGTATGTATGTACCTATTTATGTGTGCAATTTATCAAATGAACTTCTAATATGTGCAAATACAAATAAACAATGACCAGAGGCCTCCAAACAACAATAACAGCAACTCCAACAACAACAATAATAATGTATACGACAAATTGTATGACTGAATATTCGTCAAAATGACTTATTTGCTGTTATTTAGAGTCAAACGTTGCATTTGACATATTAAACAATAATAATTGTCATGATACAGTTGTCACTCACAACTACATAACATATACATATAGACACAGACAGAGAAAGGGATTCAGTTAAAGACGTTAGTCGTCATTGGAAATGAGTTGGAAGAGTTGTTGATTAACTGAACCAAACTAAATACAACTTGAAATTGTCAAACGTGCAGTGAACAAAATAAGGATATGAATAATAAGTTGTCATTGTCAATGACAATTAGGTGACTTATAATCTTTACAGCTGTATAATGTATAGGAGTTGGTAGCTGTTATTTGCTATGGAGCAAGTATAAACAGGATCGATGATATTCCTAATAGCTGACAAATTTCAAAAATGAGATTTCTATGACTGAGATGTTGAAAATAACATTACTCTGTAAGGACAACCTATACGATGAGGACACCGGCAAGTGTATTTTACGTGTCTAAGTCCACAGAATCGAGATAACTAAATTAGAAATTTGAACAAGGTAAAAGTTTAGACAGGTAAAATCCTCGCGTACCGAACCATGAAAAATTTGTATTTATGAGCATTCCTTAAATTTTTTGGAGCCACTAAAAGTAGAAATATATTTGAGCACAACCTTATAGCCACATTTATGTACAATTAACAGGATCATCAAATACACAAAGGAGTTAAATATTCACGTTGCCATTAAAGAGGACGAATCTCAGTTGAAAGTTGTTCAGGTTACGTTACGAATTGTGCAACGGCACGAATAATAGTATGATTGCACGCTCACAGCAGTGGTTGCTTTGGGCAATGTTAATTGGAGATTTTTCCAGTGAATATTTAAGCATTTGAGAGCCCCAGACATTTGTTCCAAATCTTTAGCGCGGAACAATTGACTACTGACCCAATGATCTGTTCTTGAGTAAGATCATACGTAAATTATTTTTGGTTTAGATTTACGGGTTTTAGGCATCAGAATATACATAAGAAGAGCAAGAATAGCACGAGATTTCTATATTGTATTGTAGACGTTGATTAAGGGGACCACCATTTTCAATATGTAATTTCGGCGATTTGACGACTTGTTACTTTGCATATATTTATTTGAAGGCTTAAAACACAAGTTCGAAGATGAGCTATGTTTAGGCATAGCCCGTATACAAGTGCATCCCCAATTTTCGATATTTTGAGGTTCTTATGTAGTTTCGCCCGATTTAATGTAAATGGTATATCAAAGTCCCTATATGTCCTTCAATTTGCACGAAATTTGGCATTGCGTACTGGATTGAGTCTAGAATGATGTGTGTAAAATTTCTTGAAAATCGGTTCAGATTTAGATATAGCTTCCATATATAGTTTCGCCCGATTTTAGGTAAATGGTATGACAAAGTCCCTACATATCTTCCGATTTGCACGAAATTTGGCACAGCATACTTAACTGAGTCCAGAATGATATGTGCTGAGTTTCGTAAAAATCGGTTCAGATTTAGATATATATTTTCGTCTGATTTAATGTAAATGGTGCAACAAAGGCCATATATATCTTTCCAATTACACGAAATTATGCGCAGCGTACTGAATTAAAAGTAGAATGAAGTGTGTTAAGTTTCGTGAAAATATAGCTCCCATATATATTTTCGTCCGATTTTAAGTAAATAGTGCACAAAATTCTGTTTATCTCTTTCATTTTGCACGAAATTTGGTATAGCGTACTGAATTGAGTCTAGAATGATGAGTGGTGAGTTTCGGGAAAATCGGTTCAGATTTCGATATAGCTCTCACCGATACACCAATTTTACATAAATGATTGAAAATTTAAATTAAATTTTTAACAATCATTTTCTATAAATTTTTCTCATGGTACGCAGACGACTCTGAATCTGCCCATATGAAATTAAATTTATTATAGGTTGCAGAAAGACATGAGTATTTTTTTCGAGGAACATTTACATGCTATTGTAAGGATACATATGTATAATATACCCAAATTAGTGAAGGGTATGATATAGTCGGCCCAGTCCGACTTTACTACTTTCCTTACTGGTTGTATTCCTCGTTTTGGGTCTGTCTTCATATAGCTGTATTACACCGTAGTATTCTGTACTCGGAATTGTCTGTTTATACCCTACAAGGTATAGAATTCTAAGACGATCTAACCACCAGTTGTTCTTAGGAATCGAGGTTATCGTTATAAAACAAAATTATATCGTTCCGCATTTATGCCTAGCCCCGCATATTTTTAATATTTAGCGTGAAGGAAGGTATTGTGGTAAAAACCGAAAATGTTATAGGTGTGTCCCCTTAACTCTACCAAAGTGTTCTCACTCATACTAGTTATGTGGCATAACACACCAGTGAGGTGGAAGAGAAAATGTTGGACCAATGCTGAAGACTCATTTTATTTGATGATAATTGCTTATAAAATTCTGCACATAGAAGTACTCGTTTTTTGGTTATCTATCTGTACGTCCGTTCATGTATTTTTGTGAATGTATGGGTCGCATTTATTATCCGATTTGGATGAAAGTTGGCATATGTCACTTATTTGGCCCACGGACGAACCCTATTAAAATTGGAGGAAATCGGTTCAGATCTAGATATTGATCCCACATATAGTTTCGTCCGATTTTATGTAAATGATGCACCAAACTCCAGATATTTGTCCGATTGGGATACAATTTTGCAGGGGGTACTGAATTAGGTCCAGACTGATATCTGCGAAGTTTTGTTAAAATGATGCTCCAAACTCCCAATATTTGTCCGATTGGGAACATTTTTTGCACAGAGTACTGAATTAGGTGCAATCTGATGTCTGCAAAATTTTGTTGAAATCGGTTTAGATTTAGATATAGCTCCCATATATAGTTTCGGCCGATTAATTGTGAATGATACACCAGACTCCCATTGAGCAAAATTTTGGATAGCGAATGCAATTGAGGAAAAAATGATGTGTGATATGGTTTGTTGAAATCGGTTCAGATTTTGATATATGTCTTATATATATTTTCGTTCGATTTTATGTGAATGGTGCACCGAAGCGCCTATGTTTGTTCGATTTACACGAAATTTGTCAGAGGATATTAAATTGAATATAGAGTGATAACGAAAAATAAATGGTGTATGCAACGGTTGCTCAATTAGGTCCATGTGTTTACATATAGTCCCCATACATGATTTTACTCGATTTCATACAAATTGCACACCAAAGAATCCAAGTCTGCCCGTTTGACATTCAATATTTGACTGATTTCAGAATGGAATGTGTATGAGGTTTTTTCAATTGTTTGAAATATCTATCTAGATAGCACATTTAATTTCGCCCGATTCCATCTCAATGGTCCTCCAAAGACTCTATGCCTGTTCTATCTACAGGAATTTGTAGACATAAAAATCTCTTGGATGTACCCAAAGTGGTGAAGGATATCATATAGTCGGCCCCGTCCGACTTTTGAACATTCCTTACTGGTTTGTTATACCACTTTCCACAGTTTCCAAATAATTCTCTGTTCAAGTTCTCTTGCTAACGTTTTTATACCCTTCACCACACTGTGGTACAGGATTGTAACAAGCAAAATAATCGAGATAGACCCATGGTTCCTTTTGAGAATATGCATAGAATCACTTTCTAAGTCGATTTATGCATGTCCGTCCGTCCGTCTGTCTGTCCATGTTAAATTGTAAACAAAGTACAAGTCGCATTTATGATCCGAATTGGATGAAATTTGGCACAGCTCATTTGTTTGGCCCAAGGACGAAATTGGGAAAATCGGTTCAGATTTAGATATAGCTCCCATATATATATATTCGTCCGATTTAAAGTAAATGGGGCACAAAAGTCCCTATATATCTTTCGATTTCCACGAAATTTGGTATAGCCTACTGAATAAGGTCTAGAATAATGTGCGCTATGTTTCCTGAAAATCGGTTCTGATTTAGATATAGCTCCCATTTATAGTTTCGCCCGATTTTAGGTAAATGGTGCACCAAAGTCCCTGAAAATCATTTGAGTTGCACAAATTGTGGCATATCGTATTGAATTAAGACTAGAATGACGTGTGCTAAGTTTCGTGAAAATCGGTTCAGATTTAGATATAGCTTCCATATATAGTTTCGCCCGATTTTAGGTAAATGGTGCACCGAAGTCCCTGCGAATCTTTAATTTTGGTATAGCGTACTAAATTAAGTCTAGAATTATGTCTGCTAAGTTTAGTGAAAATCGTTTCTGATTTAGATATAGCTTCCATACATAGTTTCGTCGATTTTAGGTAAATGGTGCACCAAAATCTCTGAAAATCATTCGATTTGCACGAATTTTGGCATAGCGTATTGAATTAAGTCTACAATGATGTGTGCACCTCCTATATATATTTTCGCCCGATTTTAAGTATATTTTACACTAAAGATTCACAGCTAGGCCGATTGACACAATGTACTGAAATTAATATAAATTAATCTCTGGCAAGTTTGCTTCAAATGTGTTCAGATGTAGATATATCGTAGCTTCCATATATAATTTCGATCTATTTATTAATTGTACACCAAATAATCAATAGGTTGAGATTAAATTTAAACAGTGCAGCATACCGAATAGGGTATGTCAAGTTTGCTTTGAATCAATTTACACAAATTTGTCTCACTGTTCGCAAACGACTCTAAACTTGAAAATAAAATCACATATCTAAGTACGTTTAACTTCATATCAAAAATCCTTAAAAAAGGCGACGTCTTTTCGGATACATATGTAGAATATACCCAAAGTGGTGAAAGGTATCATATAGTCGGCCCAGTCCGACTTTATTACTTTCCTTACTGGTTTTTTACTAATTTTGTACTAATTTATGCTGGTGAGCCTATTATTGCTGGAGAAAATATTTTATCTGAAATATTTGTCCCTATCCATCCTTGAACGATATCGATTGTTATACACCGTGACACATACAAAAATGTCCCTTAGATATAAAATAAATATATCTTAACGTCACCTGTAATGTACTTAACACTATCTTTTAAATGTTTACATCGATTTATTTTATGTATTGCCAATTAATTCCATGTTACAATTGATTTCCCCTGTTATCAATTTCCATTTGCTTCCAGCAATGAGAAATTTACAAGAGATTATTTCAATTTTAAATAATTCTCACATATATCATCGATTATTTAAATAAGTAAAATTTCTTAATTGCCCATAAACTTACACTATTAGGCAAAATATATTAGCCAATAATTCATGGCTACCATTATTGCAAACGGCTGTCGAGGAAGGGGTGGGGAGCAAATTATAAAAGAATTACAAATTAATTTGAAAATCCTTTTTAGTACGCATTACAAAACATTAATCTTTGCACGATAGCATGAAATTTTCAATTCACATACAAATTACCCAAGCAAGAATTCACTTAACTCATCTCACTCTCACTTTCCCTTGTGATTTTCGAATGATTGTAGTATTTAATATTTTTTTGGCTGTGGATATAGAAAAACAAACAAATCTCCTTCGTTGCAAGGCAGACAAACGACAGTCGGTGTAAGGCAAGAAGATATATTTTTTTCTACAATCAAACAACAATTTTACAACAATAATAAATATTGCAGAACAAATTCGATTAAAGTGGAACGAAAGGAATACTTATTACCACCATCATCATCATATACGGCAACAGCAGCAAGAATGAAACACGGTGGCAAATCTTTCCCACCCTTTCTTTTGGCTGCATCGTCCCCATGTAAGTGAGTGTAAAACAATCAAACAAACCAAATAAAAAATGAAAAAAATGAAAAATATACCAATATTTGCATAAATTTGTTACGCTACGACTAAAAAAAGTGAAAATGAATGAAATTGAATATTTCAAACTGGTTTGAAAGATTTAGATTCGACGTACGTTTTGAGCGGTATCATCATTATCACACAGTTATTATCCTTCGTCCCAAAATGTATGACGACGACATCACGTGCAATCACATCAAAGCGTAAAGTTTAGAAATTAATAAAGACTGTAATGTCTGGGATTTTTTGAATACGTATGGTTTTGGAAAAAATATTTGCATAAGCTTATTTTCAGACCCACAACAATAGTACAAATGGAATATTCGTTCATGGCAATGATGGTCTGGATATCGAGTCGTTGTTCTCAAAAAGTATATTTACTAAGGAATAGATAAAATTCGGCCGGGATTGTTTATATGATAACCAATACCACTTTGGTATATACAAGAGGTACTCATGGGATCCACTAGACCTTTTTAAATATTCAGTATATCAAAATTTCAAAAATATTTCTTAAATATTGATATCTCTGTCCTGATATGAACAGATGGACAAATGCAAAAATTCCATTTCGTAAGTTTTCGTGTATAAAACTTATCAAATTTTAAGACAATATTATTAAAATGTGGTTAATTACGATGTGTATTATTATAGCAATATTTAAAAATATAATGTTTTTACAACGCTGATGGAAAAAATTAAAAAAACTCTAAAAAGTATATTCGGGTTAGATTCGGCATTTTAAAGTGGGGCACATTCGGCCGTATACAAAAAGTGCTATATTATTTACTTAAAAATTTAAAAAAACTGTCTTTAAAAATAATCTTTTAATATGTTTCAAAATTACATATATAAGACCAAACGTGCTTATATAAACGAAAATGCGATAGAAAAAACCTATTTCTGATGGTGTGTGCGACCTTGAGATTACAACGTCCGCCGCTAGAAAATATAGCCCTAAAATTCAAACATTGTGTCGCGTATTAAAACCAAATAGAGCCTTTAGAGGATCTGAATTTCAGCCAGACTGATAGCGATGCTAATTACCAGGCTATGACTATAGTGCCGAATGTGCCCCGCGTACTGACTAGCGTGTATCAATTTTACTACAAATCGTTTTCCATAAAATTTCCCCAGTTACGCAGACGGCTCTAAATCAGTTCGAATGAAATTAAAATTAGGATAGGTTGGAGAAAGAGGGAACATAGACATGCAATTGTTAGGATACGTATGTACAATATACCCAAAGAGGTGAAGGGTATCATATAGTCGGCCCAGTCCGACTTTACTACTTTCCTTACTGGTTTAAGTATATATATTGGCAAATTTTACATTATTTTTATGCTTTTTATAC
>NW_026873188.1:0-140208 GCF_032173495.1 Musca vetustissima | reverse complement strand
AAATCTTAATCGATTTTTCCCAATTTTAATAGGATTCGTCCTTGGGCCAAATTTCATCCAATTCGAATCAAAACTGCGACCTGTACTTTATTTACGGACGGACGGACATGCATAAATCGACACAGAAAGTGATTCTATGCATATTATTTTTGCCTGTTGCAAACATATGCACAAAGACATAATACCCTGTACCACAGTGTGGTGACGGGTATAAAAATACAAAAAAAAGTGCATCTAAATAAGTTTATTGGCTAGAGATTTCAAACTTTGCGACTGTTATTTATTTTGATATTCGATACCTATGTATCGAAGCTAGTGATGTACGGTGAGAGCTTCATATCGAAAACGGGATTGCCGAATGTGCGTGGATGCCGACGGTGCCCCAGTATTCCATACCTCATAGAATTTTATGCTGATCAAGAATACATATATACACTTTATAGGGTCGGAAATGATTATTTCGACATGTTACAAACGGAAAAACAAACTTAATATACCTTTCATACTATGTTAGTGGGTATAAAAAGCGCGGAGATTTAAAAGCTGATGGTATCAGTTTTATAGCCGTGTCAACCACACATTCTTTGCGAATTTATTAAACATTTATAAAAAGTATTTTCAACCTGTCCATTAACTCTGCCCATTACATATAGATATGTATTTGACTTCGGTTTTTCGCCCATGTCATTGTAAATATACACAAACTCTAAAAAATTACAAACCATTTCCCAGCAACACTATGAGTGGGTGACAGACTTTTAAGCCAATTTTCAGTGCGGGACATAATTGAAATGCCATCAGTTGTGCCCCCATCATTTCAATTATCGTCGAATCGTCAGCATCATCATCATCATTATTATCAGCAGTTGATGTTCCCATTAATTTGAAATGTAAGTAGAGTTTTCTGAAGAAATGCATGTTGACGTGTAATTGCCATTATTTTTTTCTCGATTTTTGTTTTTGTTGCTGCAACAATTACTTTTAAAACAATAAACAGTTGAAGGTAACCCGCAATGTTGTGGCGATGTGGTGCCGCTGTGGCTAATGCCACTGTCGCTGCCACCGTTGAGGAGGAAACAAGTTAAAAAGGTTAAGAAAATGTTCAACTGTTGTCTGCTGTTTCTTTGTTTCTCATAGAAAATTGCGAAAAATAGCGTGAAAAAAGTAACGAACTGAAGAAGAGATGAAGAGATCAAAAAAAGTGATGCAGACAAAATGAATTTTGTATTTTGAGTGAGCGTTGGTTTCGTTTTTTCTGCACATTTTCCATATTAAGAAATCTTTTGATTATTGAATATGTGTGTAAACATTTTTGTAATCGGCACGATTATCATAAATGGGATATTCCATGCTATGTTGAAATTGAAAGTCAATAAGTAATAAATCCGTTAAATAAGGTCGAGTCTGAAGATAATGCAGTCCCTAAATAATGGTACCTGCCAATCTCGGCACATTTGGGATTTTGCGCACGTTTATTCATTCAAATTACCTGTCATTTTTGGTTTTTGGATTTCCATTGGGTGTCAAATCTCAAAATCAAAAACTATCAATATCGGTATATTTGGATATATACCTCACATAACGATAACACCACTATTCGGTATTTTGAGAATTTCAGATATGTTCAAGGTCCTAGCCTAACTTGAGTGCCTGTACTTTGATGTTTCGTTTTCTCCTAGAAGTCCCGATCGATTTTGGATATTTTGAATGTCCGGTCGAACATTACGACGTTTTTACTTCTTTAACGGAATTGAGTATGAAATATCTTGACAAGCTTAATAATAACGCAGAATAGCAAATTCGCAATATGTCAAAATTTCGTGTCAATCGGACAAACGTATTTAATTTGGTGCGTCCTAAATCTAAAGTCGGACGAAAGTATATATGGGTGCTATATCTAAATCGGAATAGATTTGAACAAAACTTGACACACTCCACTACTACCATCAATACACTGTGAAAATGTTTGTGCCACTCATCCATAGTTTGGGTCTTTAGAGCACCTACTTAAAATAAGACGAACATGTACGCATTTATATGGGGACTTAGTTGTAGCATTTACATTCAATCGGACGAAAATATATATGGAAGCTATTACTAAATCTGAACCGATTGTTCCCAATTTCAATAGGGTTCGTCCTTGGGCCAAATAAGTGGGCTGTGCCTAATTTCATCCATTCGGATTTTAAATGCGAATGTACTTTGTTTACAATTTAACATCAGCAGACGGACGAATCGAATCAGAAAGTGAGCCTACGCATACTCTCAAAAGGAACCATGTGTCTATTCGTGGCCATCTCCGTCTGCCTGAACCATCAGTTGCCTCGCTTTTATAGCTGGGGCAACATCTCGCAACATGACCATGCCAAAGTAGTCGCTGCAGATCTATACGTCTGACTATGTCGACGTCCGAGAATGGATTGGTTAATTCAACGGCTATATTCTCCGTCGACACAGATCGGCCCATACATCTTCCAGAGAATTTTTCTCTCGAACGCTCCAAGAGCTGCCTCATCTGCTTGCGTATGTACCCATCTGAATCCTAATTCGGTATTGAAGGGCTCCAGAGGTCCTTTCCTCCTGCATAGCCGTATTAATTTTGCAGGAATGATGAACGCAGGCATAGCTTTAAACACCTCTGAACGGATAGGGCTGTCGTATGCGGTTTTATAGTCGACGAATAGGTGAATTGTGTCGATGTGTTTTCGTGGATCTTTTCCAGGATATGTGTGTGAAAAGCTGGTCTGTAGTGGATTTGCCACTACACACAGCACGCTGGATAGCACTTGATATGCAATGGGAAGGTGTCTAATTCCTCTATACAATCTATACGGTAATCTCTTATTGGTTCTGGGGTATCTTCTTCGCCGTTATTATTTGATACCAGAACCTTTGCAAAATGCTCCTTCCAGGTCCTTAACACGTTGTGTGTATCTGTCACCACGTTTCCTTCTTCATCTCTACAGGAGGATGTGCCTGCACCAAAGCCTTCGGTTTATAGTTCTCGAAAAACTATGGATTTTTTTACCCCTATATATAGTTCTCAACTCCCGCGTATACGAAGGATTACTCATCAATTTCAATGGATGTTGTTTACTTTTTCAATTTCTTCGATGATTTCAGGAAAATAATTGAAAAATCAATCATATCACCAGTAGCTTCAAAGTATATCTTTCGCGAACAACTTTCATTGTCCTCGAGGATACACAAGCAGCATATGCTCATGATTTTTCAAAATCGGCACAAGGAAAAGGGTTGCTCAACCTGCAGATGCAATTAGTTGCTGGTCAAGGTATTTTTGGTGAGTATTTCTTCAAAAACGTTATGTAATATCTCGTATATGAATTGTCGTTAATAATTTTGTGTATTTTGCAAAAAATAAAAAAACAGCTAACAATAAACAAATGCTGTGCAAAAAGTTGAATAACCGCTTAGCCGGCTAATTTTTTGTTGTTTTTCGTTTGTTTTTTTTTGCCTCTATTGCTGGTGTTTATTTTTTTCCTACCTCTGTTGTTGTTAACAAATTTTTGTTTGCCATCCTGACCGTTGCTATTTAGCCGACTCATTTTTTTGTTCGTCATATTAAATGGTATTTTGTGGCGGAGCCCAAGCGCAAACAACAATTGTCGTGTTGATGCAATTTGACTCTTAGTTTTTTAGTTGCTGCAATTTATTTTCGTTTGCTGTTACTTTTTTCTTCTTCTTCATGATCTCTACTGGAAAAAACCCGTTTGGTTACAATTTGAACAGCAATTGTCTGTGGCATCTTCCGCACCCACTACAAATCTAGTTCAATTATGTTTATTTGGTGTTTTCGTTGTTGCCTTTTTTGGAAATATGAAATCGAAGAGGCTTGGAGTAAATGAATTGCTGATTGCCAAAAAGTCATTTCGTTTATTTCCAGTGATTTGTTTCTGTTTTGTTTGGGTCCAACAAGCCTAAACATTAACAACATTTTTTGTAATTTCGAAATTGAAAACCTTTAAAGACCTGACATAAAATCCGATAATATAATTGTTATGTTTATCGCTTAAAAAGGCAATGGATATATTTCATATTTTTGCACATTTTCTGCCTGTTGACATTTTTATAGCTTTTGGTGGAGTATTAGCTTGTACATTTTAAAGAAAAACTAAGAGGACTTTTAGTACAGATAACGGTTTAACTTCATTGTCGAAATAAAACGATTTTAGTATGATTTTATCAAATAAACTGTCGAAATTCCATATTGAGAAGAAATCCCTTGGTGAGTATATTAAGAACACAGAAGGCCATAGGTCAAGTTTTTGAGATATGGCGTGATGTTTTTTTACCGTTAACTCTAAAGTTCATGAAAACACCTTCTTTCGTGATTTCAAATCGCATGATCGCCAGTTGACATCGCCCCAATGAGAAAATTTCCCTGTCAGAAAATGTCTCTTGCAATAAATCGACATCTCATTTACTTCGCCAAAGGACGAACCTTATTGAAATTGGTAAAAATCGGTTCAGATTTAGATATAGCTCCCATATATATTTGAGTCCGATTTAATGTAAACGGGAAGAATACAATAAAATGACTAGAACCGCCAAAGCAACCTCTGGAAGTTGTTCTGCGAACAGATAGACAGTATGAACGACGTTTCAAAAATCAATATGTTTCTATCTAAGATCCACTCCCAAACCGAAACTATGGTAGATGGTGAGGGTAACAGGATAGAAACAATTGAGGAAACATTAAGGCTTCTAACGAATGCTCACTTCCCACCGAACACATCAATAATGGACGATGTCATGGCAGACAGGGAAGAAAGATCAGAGGATCCTATGATTGAAATGTCAATGGTGTTAGACGCTTTATAAAACTTCTCACAATTAAAAGCTGCAGGACTGGACAACGTTTTCCCCGAATTACTAGAAAATGAAGCGGTATATTTATCTTCACATCTAGCCACACTCTTTAACGCATACATATGGTTAGCTTGCCCACCGAAAGGTTGGCAGGAAGCCACGGATGTCTTCATACACAAGCCCGGCAAGGCAAACTACGCAACACCAAAATCATATCGGCCAATAAGCCTAACCCCATTTCCACTCAAAACCATTGAATGAACAATTGTCACCATGATAAAGAGCAACATACCCAACAACATGCGCATGTTAAGAGGAGGTCAGTGGTAACCGCTTTACATGTGGTAGTACAACATATTGAGGGCACCTTCGCTGAGAAAATGTACACCTTAGCGGTATACATTGACATTGAAGGAACTCTCAACAATGTCAGTACTAATACGCTTATCCAACCCTTAGATACCACCCAAGTTGACCGGAAAATCATTGACTGGGCTAACTATATGCTAAGGAATATATGGATTATTTGTAGCATAAAGGACAAAACAATTAGAGACAAATTAGGTCAGGGAACACCACTGGGAGGAATTTTGTCACCGCTCCTGTGGGTAACCACCATAAATCGACTCTTCAGGAACTTAACCGATGAAGGATTTGAAACAGTCTGCTATGCAGATGACGCTATACTACCTCTTAGGGGTCGAAACGGTGCTAAACTTCGCCTTATTCGATCAATTCTAACATACGTGTCTATAATCTGGTGGACAGCAATGGATTTAAAAGCGTTAAAGAAACTTCAGAGAACGTGTTGTCTAGATATATATGGGGCAATGCGGACAACACCAACTAGGGCTTTGCAGATAATGCTGTATATACATCCATTAGACATCAAAATAAAGTATAAAATGGTAGTCGCAACTTTAAGACTCAAAGCAAGTGGATAGACACCGGGCACAGCATAACGCACAAAAACAATCAATACCATTGATTGTGTACAATAGCATACTTAAAACGATAGATAGAGAAGAGAACGATAGATAGAGAAGAGATAGGATAGAGAACAATGGAATAACGGAACACTAGTTCAGATATCTACTGGTAACTTTGCTACACAGATGGCTCTCGACTAGGAGGAAAAACTGGACTGGGACTTTTCATTGAAGAGCCGGTACAGACGGAAAGATAAAAAAATCCTAACGCTAAAAAAATAAGCAGACTCACGGGTATTTTACGGGATAACTCAGCCTGAGGTACATGTGTGTCTTCAGGTGCAGAGTGTGTGAGGAACATTTCCTGTGCCACTGCCCGCATTTACTTGCCTTTTAAAACAATTCTTGGGAAATGACACTATTCACGGACTAACCGATCTAAGGGGTGTGAATGGAGAAGACTACAGGAATTCTCAAAGAACACACAATTCATAGGGGGATCAACCCAAGGCACTTAATTTAAATTTCCCTAATTCTAACATTCTTTTCATTTCTTAATGGCAACTAGGAGCAATTTTATAAGAAAAATGTTTGTTTTTTATGGTAAAAATACACTCATGAAAAACTTAAATGGGGAAATTCAATAATAGACACCATGGAAATATAGATGTATTATTGGTTAGAAAATTGTTAGAATGGGAGGAAATACAAACAACTGATACTCCAAAAAAACATATTTCAATTTTAATTCAGTTAAACTTAAATATCCTCTCCAATCAAATTTATTTACCCTATAGGTATTGTTGGAATATTGTATTTTTATTTGAGCGTAAATTCACAAGAGGCCTTCATCTGTAATCCTCTTTAACAGAAACAAAGTTTGTCTTGCTTTTGACCAACTTTTGTTCCGGCAATAGCAAGTTTTGTGTTGCGCGCTGCTGTTGTTGTAATTGTCGTAGGTAAATGTGGGTGGTTTGTTAACCTTTTTCGTTTTTTTCCTCCTTTTATCCTTGTTCGTCTTCCTTTGACATGCTTCAGTGTTCATTCACTCCCTTTTTATTTCAAGTTTTTTTTTTGTTAAATGATTTTTACTAAGCCATAGATTTGTTTACAATAATGAAGCTGGATGTTTTTGTTTAGTTTTTTTCTTCTTGTTCTTTCCAGCAGTCCAGAGGCTACACAGTTTTTTGTACGATTCATTGTATTCATTCACCAACAATATTGTTTTCATAGTTCTCTGTTTTCTTTTCTTTTCTTGTAATTTAAATCGTTAGTAAGAAATTTTAATGATTTGTAGAAAAAAAACTACAATAAAATCCTTGATGCGTTTAATTTAAAGAAAATTTAAATATTTGAAAATAAATTAATTTGAAATTTAATTAACTATTTTTTAATTTCTTTTTCCGTATTTTATTGAATCAGGATTGTTTTAAAGATTGGTTATGAATGTTAATATAAATCCAGAAACCTCCTTTTCACAGCAAATGTTTCTTCTGGAACTGTTCATTCCAAAAGTCGAAAATCCAACCCAGCTAAGTTATTTCTGCAGAAAAAAAAAAACAAATTAACTAAAGTTGTTTAATGATATGTTGGATATGTGGTGGTATTATCCACACCTCTTTTCAACCTATCATAACATAGTGTAAATGGTACCCCAAAGTCCCTATATATTTTTCGATATGCACGAAATTTGGCATATCGTACTAAATTGAGTCTAGAATAATGTGTGATAAGTTTTATGAAAATTGGTTTAGATTTAGATATAGCTCCCATATATATTTCCGTACGATTTAATGTAAATGATGCAGCAAAGTCCCTATGTACCCTTCTATTTGCACAAAATTTGTCATAGCGTACTTAATTGAGTCTAGAATAGTGTGCGCTGATGAATCGGTTTAGATTTAGGATCGGTTTAGATTTAGATATAGCTCCCATATATATTTCCGTCCGATTTAATGTAAATGATGCACCAAAGTTCCTATATATCTTTCGATTTATACCAAATTTTGCATAGCGTACTGTATTCAGTCCAGAATGATGTGTGTTTAGTTTCGTCAAAATCGGTTCAGATTTAAATATAGCTCCCATATATATTTCCGTCCGATTTAATGTAAATAATGCACTAAGCCTGGAATGATTTGTGATAATTTTCGTGAAAATACGTTCAAATTGTGATGTAGCTCCCATATATATATATACATATATATATTCGTCCGATTTTATGTTAATGGTGCACCCAAGTCCCTATATTTCTTTCGATTTGCACGAAATTTGGCATGTAGGGGAGACTGGGGAACCTTCGGCATCGGGGCACCTTCGGCAATCGCGTTTTCGATATGAAGCTTTCACCGTACATCGCTATTTTCGATATATAGGTATCGAGTATCGAAATAAATAACTGACACAAAGTTTGAAATTTCTAGCTAATAAGCTTATTTAGATACATGGGTTTTTGTATTTTTATAGATTTACAGAAAAATCTATAAAAATACAAATACTTCAATTACATTTCGTAAGTATTTCGTGTATACAACTTTTTAAATTTTTAAGACAATATTATTAAAATGCAGTTAACTACTATATGTATTATTACAGAAGTATTTAAAAATATAATGTTTTTACAAAACTGATCGAAAGAAATGAAAAAAACTATAAAAAGTACATTCGGGGTACATTCGGCATTTTAAAGTGGGGCACATTCGGCCATATACAGATTGTGCAATATTATTTCCTTAAAATGTTTTTGAGTTTGTCTTTAAAACTAATCCTTTAATATGGTTCGAAATTGCATATATAAGATCAAACGTGCTTGTATTGACGAAAATGCTATAGAAACCCCCTATTTCTGATGGTGTGTGCGACCTTGAGATTTCAACGTCCGCCGCTAGAAAATCAAGTCCTATAATTCAAACATTGTGTGACGTATTAAAACCAAATAGAGCCTTTAGAGGATCAGAATTTCAACCAGACTGATAGTGATGACAATTACCCGGCTATGACTATGGTGCCGAATGTGCCCCATCAAATGCCGAAGCTACCCCGGGTTGGGACACATTCGGCGAATTTGACTTTTTTTACAAAACTGTAACATTTTTTAACTAATACTATTTTTTATATCTTTTTGGTACTATTTTTTATAATTAAGTGTCCGAGGACAATAATCAGCCATAAAGTAGTTATATATGTTGAATAAGTACTGAGATATAGAGCTCTAAAAAAAAGTGCCGAAGGTGCCCCAGTCTCCCCTACGCATATTATGTGTTCAGTGGCAAATGTGTGGTATTTATGTTAGTATGTGTGGTATTTCAGTTTATCAATTGATCGAACTTATTCCACCAAACATTTTTCAGGAGAAGGTCAAGTTTAGATCAGTAGTTAGATCTCAAAAGATAATTACTATTCCTATTTTGATCACATACGATTGAAATGTATATATATATATATGTATATACTTCCCGAATATAATAAAATTTTCAATAATGCCATCCATAGCTAAAAATTGTTGAGGTATTTGTAATGGAAATTTTGGTATATCCTATGTATATGTATTGACATTTTTTTACAAATAAACCTGGTTCTATTTCCTATTTTTAATACGTTCAAGCTTCAGCCAATGATTCAGATATCGTGTGCGATATATGACATATGTTGATTTAATAATGTAAAGAATTGGCTCACCATTATTGTGCGTTTTTAAGGCTCCTTATATTTGGTTATTGGCATAGTACGACTTTATGTACTTTGAAAGTAGTAACAAATACCATATACATTGCCTTTCATTCGGTATTTCATGTAGGATAAGGAACATCTCTGTAAATTGTCGGTATAGTGTCACTTTTTGGTATATGTCCCACATAAGCGGTCCAGTCGTTCTTTCAAATATGTTTTGCAAGATTTTTGCGGATTTTTCTCAAAATGTTCTTTCATAAAAACCTCCCCACTTCAATTATAGACAACTGAAAGACATTTTGAGTCAAATCGGTGCCGCCGTTCTCAATTGACGAGTTACTATACCTTTTACATCATTTTTATAAATAAATTTAAATTAATTTCACTTCAATTTGATAAGTTATTCTTTTTTCGATTGACTCCCACGCGCTTTTCACGAAAACAGGTTATGTATGAGTCGGTGCTTTAATACTTAATGTCGGCACACGCCGATTAAGCACCTAATCTCTAATCGGGCAAAACACAAAGAAGCTATATATCGCGCCATCTGTCGGACGAACTTAAACATAAAGACAAAAACACTACTCATGCCCCTAGCAAATACGTAAAGTTTGGTCAAAATCGGTGCAGTAGTTCTTGAATTATGGTGAAAACCCACAAAACTACACAGAAACACTTCTAGAGTGTGTATACACAATTTGGCCCAAATCGGTGCAGTAGTTTTTGAGTTTAGCGATTACGAATATACATGTAACTTGTATATATATATATATATAGAATAGAGATATGCCAATCGACATACATAAACTTTTATGGAATTTATTATTCATATTATTTAAAATTGATAGATGAGATCCAAATTAACAACGGTTGCCATCATCAAATTCTCAAATGAGACTATCTTCTGTAATTATGCCATGTAGTTGATTCTATTATTTTCATAAGGCATATCTTAAATTACAAGTATCGTTTTTTTGTCAGAATTGTATTTTGTTCACCAATGAAACTCTTCAAAATTCATAAATGCACATACATTTTTCTAGGCTTTTAAATGCCCACTTTTAACAAAAATATCATCTTTTCAGCTTCTCAGTCAACTACAAAGGAAACCACTTGAAAGCTTGTCAATTTTTGGTTCTTCGTCTTGGTGTGGAATTTCCTTTTTTTGTTTTTGTCAAATGTTTCTACGAATGGATAGGTAAGCGGTATTTGCTGTCGGTTACAAGTTTAACTTAAATGTTAACCAGATCATTAATTACGACCAAACTTAGAGCAAATCGCAACGGACGTACGGATTGATGGCATGAATTACCAAAACTGTTGTTCATATCAACATAACTCAAGGTCTTTCGAAGAGTTGTAAATGTGTGTGTGTGTGTGTGAGTGTGTGTCTGACGGGTTGTGATGTGAAAAGGAAATACAATTTATAACGTCAGCAGAAGCAACTGAAGCTGTTGCTGCACCGCTGCAGTGGTATTCAATTCCTGATGTCACGCCAACAGTACCCCTAAACGCAACGTTCTTTCAACATCAATTGCTGCTATTGTTGTTGTTATTGTTGAATTTTGTGTGAATCCACTTTTATTTTCAATTGAACTGGGAAAACAAGTTTCTGAGCAGCACCGACGACAGCATTAACATCTCAATACTCACCACACGAAGAGTATTCCAAAAATAATTGAGTAGCTAGCATATGGATACCATCGCCACCACCACCAAGTAGGTCAGTATGTAAATGAGTCCAAGATGTCAATGGCCGATAAATTTTGTGTGTTGTGTTTACGTTATTTTTTTCTTTAAGCCAAAAATATAATTAAAAACAATAAGACAGGATTTATTATTATATGACTGAACATTTGATCAGTTGATTACATTACAGGCTTTCAGTTTCATTTAGTTTTACATGAATGAATTCGCATTGGTAATATTGGCATGGAACCGGTTAACATTGTATTTTGTGTGTGTTTTATCAATTATTTTTATCATGAAACACAAACAATAATAACATGAAATAAATGTGAGGAGATTTTAGATGCATAATCATATCTATACAATTTTTTGGAAACGCTGATTTGTTGAAGTAAAAAATAAAATATATGTATAAAAATAAAATTGTTATAATTATTTTATAAATAATCTATATACATATATAAAATAGAAAAAAAAATTGTTTGTTTGTATGTTACCGATAGACGCCAAAACCGCTAAACAAATCTTAATGAGATTTACACTGTATGTCGTGGCGTGCCCTGAAAGTAACATAGGCTATATAAACTTTTAAAATTCCGCGTGGATGCGGAGTTATATCATCAATAGTAAACATACCTCAAAATTTCTGAACATGTAATATGCGTTTATCTTAAGAACGGTTACAGATACCATCTTCAAAATTTGTCTGAATAATGTAGGTGTAAATACACATCATTCATACAAAAATGGGCGTGGTACGATTAGGAATAAACGCACTCCCCCTTGCACTTAAATTATTTCCATGAAGGAAATAAAAAAATTTAGTTTCTAGACTCAAAACCGTTAAAGAGATTTTACTGAGATTTTCACCGCATGTCATGCCATCCGAGGGAAATAACATAGGCTATATAAACTTCTAAAATTCCGCGTGGATGTGGACTTATGGCATCGAAAGTACATATATCTCCGAAGTAATATTCATTTTCTAAGCTTATATTTTAAGAAGGGTTACAGATTCCCACTTCAGAATTTGTCTGAGTAACTTGGATACAATTAAGCATCATATCTGTACAATTTAGCGTAGTACAATGGAAATTCTTTTTAATGTAGTCACAAAAACCCGCTGAATAGGTTTCACTGAAATTTTCCAGTAAGTAATGTCAACCCATGGATAGAAATCTAGATAAACGTCCAAAATTCTGAATTGATGCGTAGTTGTAGCATCAGAAGTAATCATACCTCTGAACTAATATATATTTTTAATGCATATATCTGAATATCTTGAATAAATCAATTTATAAAAGTGTGTATGATATTCATATAATTACACATCCAATCTTTTATGACCAGGATGTAAAAAATTGGTCCAAACCAGGAATTTTGGACTCATAACTTTTGTTGCTTTTATTATTATCAGCAATGATACCAGCTTCAGTAATTCCGCTAATAATTGCTATTTTTCATCTCTCCATTATCATCAAAGATTGGAATAAAATTTGTGTAAAATGAAAAATTATTGACATTATAATTTAAAAAAAAAAAATATATATATATTTTGAAACTACACCTTTTTCAAATGTTATTCAAAACACATCAAATGTAATTCGAGAATTCCATTTGTAATTCACAACATATAATTTGCAATTCGAGAATTCCATTTGCAATTCACAACATATCAGCTGTAATTCGAGAATTTCATTTGTAATTCCTAGAATCCCTTTCGAAATTCATAGAATTCCATTTGAAATTCATAAACATCCATTTGAAATTCCAAGTATTTGCGTTTGAAATTCATAAAATTCCACTTAAGATTAATAAAATTCCATTTGAAATTTAAATAATTCCATTTGAAATTCTTAACATTTTATTTGACATTTGTTTTTCATAACATTTAATTTTAAATTCGAAAAAATATTATTGGTAACACAAAAGGAATATGTATGAATTTGAAATGAATTGTTATGAATTACAACTGAAATTTTATGAATTACAAGTGAAATGTCATGAATTTAAAATTGGATTCTTTGAATTTCAAATGGATTTGTTTGGATTTCAAATGAAACTCTACGAAATTCAAATTGAAATATTCGAATTACGAATGAAATTTTTAAAATTTTAAATGTAATTTTTTGAATTTCATACGAAAAGTTTAAAATTACAAATGAAATGTTGTGAATTACAAATTACATACTCGAATTACAAATGAAATTCTATGAATTGCAAATTGAGTTTTCGAATTACAAATGAAATTCTCGAATTGCAATTGAAATGTTTTGAATAACATTTGTATAAGGTGTATTTTCAATTTCAAACATTCTACCACTATTGAAGAAAACGACTATGAATTGAACAAAAGTATGCAATATAAATATATGGGAGATATACAAAAACGAAATGAGTACTATGGATTAAAATTATAAAAATCTGAAATCTGTGGTGGATTGTCATCATAGATGACATAAAACAAAATGGCTAAAACTAATATTATGTTTTTTTGATATATAGAGGAAACGAATATCTCAATTGCCAACAATTTTATTGCAACAAAACAAAATACAAAACTCAATCATAGCAAAAATCGGATATTAATCGTCGAAGGTATCCCAGCCATATAATGGGGAATAAGATGAGAATACAGACATAAAGGTTGGTGGTAATGGGAATGAATGATTTTTGATAGATTAATGAAAAACATGTGAATATTGGAGAAAATATATTAGTGTATAACCTTATTGAGACAAGTCACTCTAAATTTGTTTTTAATATCATCACTGTTAGTCAATGATTATTTAAGAATGTGTTACTATTGAATCGAATCAAATAACCTATACATTAACCAGCTGCTACGATATTATTATTGGCATTACACTATCTATAGTCGAACACCAATGTTCGAATTTGGTGCTACGAAAATACCTGGCCGCCAAGATCATGTGTTCTAACACCATTAGTTACATTTGAAACCACGATTTCCAGGTGCGTCGGTCTTTTGCGCAGGTTTTCCAGTTTGAAAGATCATATCAATGTTGTCTCCCACTTGATCTTTCCATCTTATTCGTGACCTTCCCCTTCTGCGTGAGCCATCAGCTGGTTCGCTGTTATATATTTTTTTGGGCTGGGGCATCTCCATCCATTCTCACAATATGACCTAGCCAACGTAGTCACTGCAGCTCGACACGTCTAACAATGCTGATGTCCGAGAATAGCTGGTACAGCTCATGGTTCATTCGAAGGCGATATTCGCCGTAAACGCAGATCGGCCCATAGACCATTCGGAGAATTTTTCTCTCAAACACTCCAAGAGCTGCCTCATCTACTTGCGTAAGTACCCATGCTTCAGATCCATATAATAGCACGGGTAGTATCAGCGTCTATAGAGTGTGAGTTTGGTCTGGCGGAAGGTGGCCTTGCTTCTGAGTTGTTTGCTCAGACAGTAGCATCTGTTGGCCAACACAATCCTTCTCCGAATTTCAAAACTGATTCATTAGTTTTATTTATGGCGGTACCAAGGTATATAAAATCTTTGATTACCTCGAAGCTGTAGTTCTCAAATTCCACAGTTGGTCCGAGCCTACTGGATGTATTGCGCGTTGATACCATTAGCTTGGTCTTCTCGCCGTTTACTGTCAGACCCACTTTGGCAGACTCCTTCTCAATTTGTTCCGGTGGCGGCTGTTACCGCTCTCAATGTTCGACCCATTATGTCGATGTCATCGGCGTAGGCGAGTAACATGTGTTGTTTGGTGTATAGAGTGTCATTTCTATTCACCTTTGCCTCTCGTATGACCTTTTTCAGCAGGATGTTAAAAAGGTGACACGACAAGCTGTCACCTTGTTTGAATCCTCGTCCGGTATTAAAGTGCTCCGAGAGGTCCTTTCCGACTTTAGCCGAATTAATTTTGCAGGTATGCCAAACGCAGACATGACTTTGAACATCTCAGAACGGATAGGGCTGTCGAATGCGGCTTTAATATTTTTGTATAGCCTCTATATTATAACAGCGACTGACTATTCGTTTTTTTGTCAATTTCAGACATATTTTTCGAACGTTACGTGCCAATTTTGGTGTGTTTAAGGAGCTATGTAGCCCAACAAGAGTGTCTGCAGTTTGGTATTTAGTTTTCTCATGGAAGCTTTTGGTGAAGGACGACGTTTTTATTTGTTTCTGTTTTGTTAGTGCACGTGTAGAGATTTTGGTTAGTCAAATATTTTACTATTAAAAAAATAATAATAATAAATAAAAAATCATAGAAACTGTATTAGGTTTTTGTGTAAGAATTGTAACCGATTTTATACTGCATTTTATTTACATTGAAATAATCCCACGCCTGTTAGTTCCAACATTCATGCAATGCTTCTTGTAAGGGGCTCTTCTTTTTCGTATAACAATATTTAATTCAATTTGCCTATGCTTCAATTATAAGCCAATCATACATTGGTTAAAATCTAACTAAATCTTAAGTTTAACCATGCAACTAAATATTTCATTTTACCTCCGTTTACTCACTTAATTCGAACATGACTTATGACAAGATATGTCAACAATAAATTCATAAATGCAAACATCTCAAATAATAAAGAGTTCTCTTCAGAAATAAAAGAAAAATGATATGTGTTCTATAGTGCATTTTATTCGTGTTGTAAATCACATCTTTACATTTTGATTTAATATCCATTCCGGCAAAGAATATTCCCACCATTATCTACCGACATCTCCCAGCAAGTCTTTAGAAGTAGAATGCAAAATATATATATTTTTTAAAAATTCTTCTCACATTTGCAATTTCACAGAACGAAGATATTCTTCTTCCACCCTGCGAAGTAGTTGTAGTGGGACATGGATAATGTATGCGGACTTGTTGGAAAATGTCAACTGTCTGCCGAAGACAAATGTAGACATATAGGCAGATAGGTTTTGTTTGGTATTCATGTTCCGATTGTTGTACCCACCAACAACCAGCAAACAACAACACACTTGGATCGCCTCGTTGTGTACGAACGGATTAATGTTCTTTCTATCAATTCACGAGATATTTGAATGGTTTGGGTGGACGGACGGACTGACTTGGTCGTTGCTCTAATAATGTCTAATTGTTAATGATGTTGTTCATATTGTGTTATTTCAACAATGCCTATTGAATATTAATTGTTTTGGAATTTCATAGCGTAAAAAATAACAGTAAATTAATTTGCTTGGTAATATGTTTTATTTTTAGAAAATGTAAAGTATACTTTTAGGCAGATATAAAAAAATAACTCAATGATAGGCAAAGTAGCAAAATATTTTGTGTGGAGTAGTAAACAGTTTTCAAAATATTTTATAGTGGGTCTTATCTTCAATGAAACGCAAAATCGTCGTATCAAAAGAACATGAAAATATTTGGACAAAAGGTTTTGAAAGACTCCAAATCGCATTACCATTTTGACCAGCATTAACCGACATGTATCGCGTTTAATCTCATTTTAACAGGAGTTATGCAAAAATATATGCAATATCTGAGTTGACGTACATATATGTACGTCAACTCAGATAACGATTCTTAATGTATGGACATACGTTCTACATAGATTCATCCATAAGATCCTAATTATAGATTAGCCGAACCCGTGGAGCTTAATTTTTTCATTTCACACAATATTTAATCCAATATGTGTTAATAATGGAGAGATGAAAAACCGCAGACGTTAATGGAATTACAGAACTGGTGGTTATTATCATTAATGATCATGTCATAATAGGACCAAATATTATGAGTCGAAAGTTCTCGATTTGGAACAATTTCCTACTTCTTGGTCGCTTAAGATTTGATCTGTAATTATCTGAATATAACACACACTTTCATCAGCCGATTTATTCCAGATATTCAGATATATGCATAATGAATATTACTTCAGAGGTATGGCAACTGTTGATGCTATCGACATCCCGGAATTTATAATGACATGTTAAATATCAAATCAATTCTTTGAGTAGAACATAATCGATTTTATCAAAAAATATCAGTCACAACAAAATGATCGTCATATGTTGACCAGTATAAGTCTATAGCACACAGCTAGGATTTGGCTGATCTACTGAAGTTGCTTCGTAATATTTATTCCAAACTGAAATCAAGTTCGAAGATAGGAAATATCAGTCCACTACTTCTGTTACTATTCCAATAAATGATGAAAATTTGCTGAAAATTAAATTTATAATAAAGGGTTATCCATTTCGTGCTTTGAAAAGTATAAATAACACCTTTTCACATGTTATTCAAAACATTTCAATTGCAATTCGAAAATTTGATAATCATAACTTTTCACTTGTAATTCGAGAATGTAATAGGTAATTCACAACTTTTCATTTGTAATTTCAAACATTTCATATGAATTTCAAAAAATTCCACTTGAAATTTAAAAAATTTAATTTGTAAGCGGTATATTTCCATTTTTAGAGTTTCATTTGAAATTCAAAAAAAAAAAATCGGTTTAAAATTCAAGACTTTAATTTGAAATTTATAACATTTCATCTATAATTCATAATTTTTCAGTTGTAATTCGTAACAATTCATTTCAAATTCTTACCTATTCTTTGGTTGTTACCAATAATATTTTCAAATTTAAAATTAAATGTTATGGATAACAAATGCAATTTTATGTATTTCAAACCAAATGTTATGAATTTTAAATGCAATCCTTGGAATTTCAAATAGAATTTTATGAAATTCGAAAGGTATTCTATGAATTACAAATGAAATTCTCCAATTACAACTGATATGTTATGAATTGCAAATTGCATGTTGTGAATTACAAATAGAATTCTGGAATTAGGTTTTATATGTTTTGAATATCATGTGAAAAAGGTGTAGTTGTTAAACCATTTTGTTTTGTTTTTGATCATTGAAATAGGTGAAAAACTGACATTGACGAAAACGGATTGTTTAACTATCTCACAAAGTATTAAAATGAACAAATCTTACTACAACAAGTAACAAGTAGAAACGAAATTAAAAAAACAAGTGAAAATGCGTTAAGTTCGGCCAGGCCGAACTTTGGATACCCTCCACCATAGATACAGGTACCTGAAATGAAAATATAGGGAAAATACCAAAAAGTGGATCTATACCGACATTTCTACAACCCGATTATGTAAACCATAATGTGAACCTGTTCCAACCTGTGCCTATCTTATTATTTCTTCCAAACTTAGTTCAGGTTCGAAGATGTGGACTATCGTTCTACACAGGGGCTAGGCCTAAATGCGGTTTATAGTTCATGTATAGTTCATTATCGAACTTTACGTTCTAGGTTTATCTCGATATCCTCCGCAGGTTAAATGATTACGATAGACTCTTAGAACCAAACCCAAAACGCGGAACAAATTAGATAACTATTTTAATATAAACCGGTGAGGAAAGTAGTTAAGTCGGACTGGGCCGACTATATGATGCCCTTCACCAAGTTGGGTATGTACCCTTACAATTTCAAGTCAATGTTCACTCGAAGGAACATACTCATACCTTTCTGCAAACTATGCAATTTAATTTCATTCGGTCAGTTTAGAGTCGTCTGCGTACCATGGGACAAATTTATGGAAAAGGATGTCGCACTGTTAAAAATGTAATACCAATCATACACCCGTTCAAAATACATATGGAAGCTATAGCTACATCTGAACCAATTTCAACAAGACGCAATAACGTCATTCAAGTCTCAATTTGATACGTTCTGCACATCTCGCGTTAATCGGACAAATATTAGGAGTTTGGTGCACCACTTATGTGAAATTGGACAAAATATTTATGGGGAACTAAATCTAAATCTGAACCGATTTTTACGAATCTCAACACTCTCGTTCTAGACTTTTACCATTTAATCTAGACCATTTACCATTTAATCGGACAAACATTAGGAGTTTGGTGCACCACTTATGTAAAATCGGACAAAAATATTTATGGGGAGCTAAATCTAAATCTGAACCGATTTTCACGAATCTCAACGCTCATCGTTCTAGACTTTAATCTGTACGCTATGCAAAATTTCGTGCAAATCGAAAGTTATATAAGGGCTTTGGTGCACCATTAATATAAAATCGGACGAAAAATATATATATAATAGCTATATCTAAATCTGAACCGATTTTCACACAACTTAACACACATCCTTCTAGACTTAATTCAGTACGCTATGCCGAATTTCTTGCAAATCGAAGGATATTTACGGTCTTTGGTGCTCCATTTACCTTAAATGGGACGAAAATATATATGGGAGCTATATCTAAATCTGAACCGATTTTTCCCAATTTCAATAGGGTTCGTCCTTTGGCCAAATAAGTGACCTATGCCATGCGACCTGTACTTTGTTTACAATTTAACATTGACAGACAGACGGCAGACGGACGGGCATGCATAAATTGACTTAAAAAATGATTCTATGCATATTCTCAAAAGAAACCATGTGTTTATCTCGTTTGCTTTTGTCTGTTACAAACATATGCACAAGGACATAATACCTTGTACCACAGTGTGGTGAAGGGTATAAAAAGGGGGTTATATAGGGACTACCCCAAAAAGAAGGCGAATATTAAAAATTTTTGGTAAGGAGATTTGTTACCATATGCGACTACAAAATACCAAATTGCAGAAAATTCGGTTGAAAAACGTGCTCAAGGACCCCAAAATACCGAAAATTGGGGATACCCTTATATGGGGGCTATCTGAAAAATTGACATATATTCATAATTTTTTGTTGAGAAATTTGGTACTTATTATATATATACTAAATTACAGCCAATTCGGTGGAAAAATACGATAAAAACTCCCAAAATACTGAAAATTATGAAGTGCCATTATAAGAGGGCTACCAAAAAAAGTGGACCTGTATTTATAATTTTTTGTGGAGACATTTAGTACCCAATAATAACCCAAGGTAGCAAATTTCAGTGAAATGGGTTGAAAAACGCGCTCAAGAGCCCCAAAATACCGAAAATTGGGGGTACCCTTATATGGGAGCTATGCCTAAACGTAGACCGATAAAGCCCATCTTCGAACTTGACCTGCATGCAGACAAAAGACCGAAAATGCGTGAGAAAATGATGATTAAAATTGTCAAAATATTTAATAGTGGAGCTACCGTTATATGGGGCTATAAAAAACGGAGATCAATATTGATATTTTTGATAGTGAGATTTGACGGCCAATAATAATACAAAATACAAACCAGTGAGCGGAGCAGTATAGTCGGACGGGCCGACCATACGATACCCTACACAACTTCCATGAAAATTTCATTTTCTGTGGTACTATATTCTGAGAATGGGGAATATTTCACGATATTTGCACACTTTTGACTGGCTAGAGGTCAGAAAATGTTACTAATAATCAGTACAGCCCCTCTAATTACTTGTCCAGATTCCCTTCACCGTGGGTTGTGTTGTGATGTTGGGCTTTCGACTCGAAAAGTACAAATAATTAAGTTTTCGGTCCACTTCATCCGAAAAATTATTATATGATAATCACCGAAAATTACAGGCGTTGTCGGTGACCATAACTTAAACCTCATAAAAAATTTCAAAGCGATCAGCGCTATATTTCTCTAATAGTGATAATGGTAAAAAAAATATAAATACGGAATACCACTAAATATTTTGGTGTAACTTCCGAGCACATACAACAATATAATTGGTATTAATTTAAAGATCAACCATACAATTGTTTTTGTTTTTCTATTAATAGGCAAATAAATAAAGATTTTGTGCGAGGGGATTCAACAAAATCAAGTCCATGAAATCGATAAAGAGACACACTTAACAATGATGTCTCATCGTTGTGTGCGGTTAAATGGTACTACTTCCACTTCAAAATTTCCACGTATTTAGCTGTATTTGAGTGATTTAAGCCATGAAAAAGATATTATGTATGAATGAATGTATGTCGGTAATAATACTTGGAAAGTGCAAGTGATTATTTACGTAGTTCTTCGTAAACATGGTATATGAGGGTGTACTGAAATGTGTATGAAATTAAAGTAGTCGAAGCTATTAATAACGGATATAAGATGAAAACAAATATAAACGTCGTTAGCAATTTGGATTGCACAAAGCTATAATACCCTAACAACATTGTTGTGTAGGGTATAAAAACGTGTCCAAAATTTTTAAAATACCGACTTGGATCAATATTAATAATTTTTAGTCCGGAGATGTGAGAACCCAAAATACCAAATTAGAGCCAATTTGATTGGAGGCTACCTTTAAACATGGGTCAATATTAATAGTGGTACGTATATGTGTTATTCAATGAGAACCCAAAATACAAAATTACAGGCAATTCGGTTGGAAACCCTGTCAAAGATTCCCAAAATAAAAATTCCAATATGCAATTTCTATCGTGATTTCAACAGAATGGCAGGCAGACCGACATGTGAGGAGGGTATAAAAATATATATTACAAAAAAATGTGTTTTACTTGCGCTTACCTTTGAAAGCACTAAAAGGATAACATTGTATTTGAAAATTCCTTTGTATTTGAAAATTCCTTCCATTGAAGTCATAATTATAAAATTCATAATTTCCTTTCCGATAAAAATGGTCTCTAACTACTTTGTTAAACGTATTTCCTATTTCCTGCCAGCACTGTATAACATTGTATGCTGGAGGGGATATAAAAGGTTGCTTGATATGTGACTGGGGAAATTAGTAAGAATCGATTCAGATTAAGATATAGTTCCCATATATAATTTCCGATGTTTTATGTGTGACTCACGAAAGACTCTCTACATCCACCCAATTTATTTGCATGGGTAAGTAACTGTAGACCAGGATACAGCTTCCATATGTATTTCAGTCAACTTTTATGTAAATAGCGCCCAATGGCCTTAGTTTTGTTCGATTGACACGAAATACTTTTCGTCCAACTTTATTCATTTCCATACTGGTTTATTTTTGAATGAATCCAATATCGTAGTCACAATTAAAATTCTTTTGTAAGCTAAATAAATACAAAATCAATTTGGTCTATATATGTGATATATTAGATACATTTTTAAGAGGTTTTGCTCTTGATATTAATTTTAAAATCATAAACAATTTTTAATAGTTTGGTAAAAAAAATTAATTTTCGTAAACCACTAATAATTTTGGTAATTGATCGCAAATCATATTTAATTGTGAAACCATACAATTGTTTTTGTTTTTCTATTAATAGGCAAATAAATAAAGATGGGTGCGAGGGGATGTCAATGGAAATCAAGTCCATGAAATCGATAAAGAGCACACTTAACAATGATGCCTCGTCGTTGTGTGCGGTTAAATGGTACTACTTCCACTTCTTGGCCACGTATTTAGCTGTATTTCGAGTGATTTAAGCCATGAACAAGATATTATGTATGAATGAATGTATGTCGGTAATAATACTTGGAAAGTGCAAGTGATTATTTACGTAGTTCTACGTAAACATGGTATATGAGGGTGTACTGAAATGACAAAATGTGTATGAAATTAAATTAGTCGAAGCTATTAATAACGGATATAAGATGAAAACAAATATAAACGTCGTTTGAAATTTGGATTACGATCCCACCAAGAACTCGGAACGCTAAACTAAAGGGTGATTTTTTTGAGGTTAGGATTTTCATGCACCACATTCATCATGAATAGACTTGGCAAATCATTGAATTTTATTACCAAAATCAGTGTTCGGTCGAAATGTGTTTCGCGCTTTATATACAATAATCATCATGTAAAAAATTAATGTGTCCAGTATTTGTATATATTTGCGTACAAAGAGAATATTGCGTCTGTTTCTGATGAAGACGTGAAATTGACGCAATTTTTGTGTTATTCGACAATTTTGATTTGGTGTAAAACCATATAAAATACAGCTCGTGCAAGAGAAGCCGAACGATCTGCCACAACGTCTAATTTTCAGAAATAAGCCAGAAATTTGAAATAATCCAGCTGTTGGAATGGCTGTAAATAATTCCGCATATATGGAAGTATAGTACTTCCCGTGTACTAAATGCTATCGTTCGATGCTAAAAAGTTGGTTGACATGTGGTTTCAACAAGATGGCTCTACAACACAGCTTGCCATTCTATGGCCAAAATTGGCCACCAAGATTTTGACGCCTTTAGACTATTTTTTGTGGGGCTACGTCAAGTCTATCGTCTACAGAAATAAGCCAGCAACTATTCCAGCTTTGGAAGACAACATTTCCGAGAAATTCGGGCTATTCCGGCCGAAATGCTCGAAAAAGTTGCAATTGGATTTAATGGACCACCTAAGACGCAGCCGCGGTCAACATTTAAATGAAATTATCTTCAAAAATTAAATGTCATGGACCAATCTAACGTTTCAAATAAAGAACCGATGAGATTTTGCAAATTTTATGGGTAGTTATGGATACAAAAATCTATGATTCTAAATATGGTAGAATTTTTTTAGTGTGAACGAATAGGACTAGAACCCTGGAATTAAATTTACTGTTGGGGTGTAGGATTGAGAATTGGAGGTAGTTCTGAAAATTCGTAATTAAATTCGTAACTAAATTTGGTAAATTTAGATTTAAGTGAACGCATAGAGATGGAATACTTATATTTCGAATTAAAATTACTGTTAAAGTACAGTGTTGCAAATACTTATAAATACGAAAAGTACTAAATGGTACTAAATATGGTACAATTTGAATCTATGTGAACGGCTGAAATTTATAAATAGTGTAGAATTGAGAAAGTACTAAATTTTGTATAATTTGGATTTTGGTGAACGGGTAGAACTGGAGTGACGACTGAGAAAGTTTTGGAATATGGGTAAGAAAAGTACAGAATGATACCAAATCTGGTACAATTTGGATTTTGGTGAATATATAGATCTGGAATTCTTAAATTTGGACTCACGACTACTATTTTAAAACTGGATTGAGGTAGTTTTGGGAATTTGTACGTATGAGTTGGAAAAGTACAAAATTAGTGGAAATAATGTTGCTGTAGTTTTAGAAAATTTTACCTAGAGTATGAAAAGCACTAAATTTGGTACAATATGGATGGTGCAACCCTGAGATTTGGAATTTAGATTACTGTTGATGTGTAGGATTGAGCTATGGAGACAGCTTTGGAAATTCGAATTTATGAGTACGAATAGTACAAAATGCATTAAATTTGGAACAATATGGATTTGGGTAACACAGAGAGAGAGAGAGAGAGAGAGAAAGAGAGCTGAAGACCTAAAACTTGGAATGTGGATCACTGATGGAGACGGAGTACCAAAGGGTACTGGTACTAAATTTAGTGAACGATTGATATATGGAGGTAGTCTTGTACTTATGTGTTCGAAAAGTACTGAATGAAACTAAATGTGGAACCTGTAGGTAATTGCTAAAATATATAATTCTAATTCTGATCACTTTTGAATCTTTATAATGCAAATAAGAAAGAAATTTCGGAAATTACTCTTCATACACATGGTAATAAACTTGATATAAAATGTAGGAATAGAGGTGGAATTCGGAATTATAGTACAACACATTCATGATGTCCATATAATATATTATTTATTTGTTTTGAATTCGCGCTCCGAATACGAAGTAGGGGGTACTAAGACGATTTTGCCGATTTAGCCATCTGTTGTTATCATACTACCTTCGGCTGATAGAGATAAAAAACTAGAACGTCAGTTTCTAGAATGACCTAGCCCTATATAATTATACGTACCGATTTTTGGTACTTGCGTGAAGGAAGGCATTTTTCATTCGAAATTGAGTAATATCGGTCCACAATACATGATGTCATCAATATTGGTCCCGCTTTTTCTGCAATGGAAATTTTCATATTGAACCATCAGCTTCAACCCATCCCCCCGAAATAAAATCCTGTGTACGTTTTTGATGTCCCCATATACATGTTTCCTCTAAATAGCAGTATTGTGAGGACAAAATTCTATTGGTAGAATTGTCGTTATAGGTACACTTTTTGATATGTTCCCTATATATACAAGTAACTGCCAGCATTCCTATGGTGGAGGGTATTCAAACTTCGACCGGTCGAAGTTAACGCTTTTTTCACTTGATAGCATTTTGAATCTTTTAACCTCATTTCCCAAAGTTGTGGCTATAATTTGGCATTTCGGGTTCTTGGAGGATTGTTAGTCCTCATATAAAGTTCCTACCTCATTTTCAGTATTTTGAATATTTTAGCCGTACCTCCTCACTGAAGTGGCTGTATGTTGCCATTTGAAATTCTTGTAGAGTGAAAAACATATTTACAGAATATGTTCTTGGCAGGTATAAAATTTATTCCGATGCTATAAAAAGATCGACCCGATCGAATATAACGGCATTTTTACTTGTTGCTATATCGCAGGTTGTTGTTGTAGCTGCCGTATTACTGTAACACAATGGGCTGAGGTGACAGACGTTGACCGATTATGACCCGTATCTTCATGGACATTGTAGTTACCCTTTCCAAGTTAATTGGCGACTGTATGATATTATCAGATTCCTCTGGGGTTTTCAATTTTCTTGGTAATAAGTTAGAATCAGCATTACACAAAATTATCAATTATGTATAGCCACTCTTTTGGTAATTAGGTGTAAGTCATAACCTTGGATACATATTTGTACGTGGCATGATGCTATTCGTATTTGTTCTTTAAAATCAATTAGCTTTGTTTCCGACACTGCCTAATATTAACTCCAGAATTAAGTGTGTACATAAATATGACGCTTATTTCAATGACAATGAGAAGTCAGTCAGACAATGGCACAATTGACGCCTGTCTGTTAGCCAGCAGCCTGGCCATGTGATAAGTAATGCTTGAATTAAAAGACAATAACAACAACAGCAATGAGGCCCACATTAAGCTGCTATAATACATCAGAAGAAGCAAATAACAACAACATCAACAACAGCAGATAGGTGTTGAATGCTGTGACCACAAACACGCATGCGTGCAAATGATGACGATGACAAAGATGATGCATCATTGTCAGGCTCAGCCAGACAACTTAATAGCGGATCATGTTTGGCTAATGACCTTAAAATATGAGATTATTATCTTCAGCCTATGGTTTTGCGTTCGAATGCTTTACAGATCTTGTTTGTTTTTGAAGATTAAGCTATGCGTGAATTGAAATGATTTGTTGTAGTTGGTTGTTTGTTTTTCTTTTTTTTTTTCTTATTTCATATTTTTTATTATTTCATTTATTTATCGAGTACATGACACTTACTTAGAAGAGATGTGCGGTAAGTATACAAAAGCAAATATTATGTATAGATTATTGTTGTTCGATAGTATTCGATTTCGATTGTTGGTTTTCTTACAAAAAAACTTAAACTAGTTCTTAAGATTTAACTAAACTAATCGTTATGACTTCTTGCTGTTAGATTATTGGTTTTTGTTTTGTTAATTTTTTCGATTCATTTGCTAGTTGACATCTATTGTGGAGGAACTGGCAAATGATCACCTTGTGGTTGGAAACCATTTTCATCGGCAACATAACGCAAAGTGATGATATTGCCCTCAGGATCCATATAACTGTATGAACCGCTTTGTACCAAAATCAATTCTTCGTGTTCTTCGATAATCTGACCGTCTTCAAGTTCTTGACGGGGTACAACGATTTTCTTCATGTAGCCGACATTTTCAACTTTGATGCCATTGGATGTTTCATAGCTGTAAAGGAAAACAATATGCAATTTATTATTAATGTTCATTATTAAAACTTCTTAAAGGATGTGCTGGAATGGATATCCATATGGGAATCTATTGTAGGCAATTTTTGTTTTTGTTTTAACAAGAAAATAATAATGCTAAAGTACAGAAAAATTGACTTTAAATTCTGGCTAAAAGTTGGAAATTTGACATAGACTCAAAATCGCTTATAAGCAAAGGGACATGCGAAAGAGGTAGCTACAAGCGATATCAAGTTAAGGAAGAGTTTGATTAGGTTTTTTGGATACCATCGTTATAACTGATATGTCCTTATTAACGATTTCAACTATTTCATAACTTTTAAATATGTATGTCTGTATGTTAATAAGTCTTTTGAATGGTATTTTCTAGCCTTGTCGATTTACGCATGTCCGTATGTCTGTCCATTGAAATCACGATAGAGATCGCAATATTTAAGATAGAGCTCTGAAATGTTTGCACAGACATTGCTAGTACTTCTAGGATGTTTGGTATTGCAAATGGCATAAATCGGTCCACGTTTTGATGTAGTCCCCATATAACGGTACAACCAAATGTTCGGTATTTTGGGGATATTGGACGCGTTTTCTAACCGAAGTGGCTGTAATTTGGCATTTTAGGTTCTGATTTATACCACATCCCCCGTACCAAAAATTATTAATATTGACCCAAATGTCAGGGTAGCCCCCATATAACGTTACTCCCCAATATTCAGTATTTTAGGTATTTTGGACACGTTTTCTAACCGAATAGGCTGTAATTTGGCATTTTGAGGTCTCATTATTATATTGACGCAAGTTTCAGGGTAGCCCCCATATAATGGTACCACCCAATATTCGGTATTTTGGGGGATTTTGGACACTTTTTTCAATTGAACTGCCTGTTATTTGGTATTTTGGGTTCTTCTTGAATAACAAATATTCGTACCAAAAATTGTTAATGCTGACCCAAGTTTCAGGATAGACCCCATATAACGGTACCCCTAACATTCGGTATTTTGGGAATTTTAGTAAGGTTTTCCTAACGAATTGCATGTAATTTGATATTTAGAGTTCTTATTGAATAGCACATACCCGTACGAAGAAATATTAATATTGACCCAAGTTTAAGGGTAGCTCCCATATAACGGTACCCAATATACGGTATTTTGGGAATTTTAGAAAGGTTTTCCAACCGAATTGCCTGTAATTTGGTATTTTGAGTTCTCATTGAATAACACATATCCGTACCAAAAATTATTAATATTGATCTAAGTTTCAGGGTAGACCCAAATAACGGTACTCCCCAATATGGGGATTTTTTCTCCGCACTAAACATTATTGAAATTGACCCATGTTGGTATATCGAAAATTTGGCTTTAATTTGATATTCATATTCTCATTGGCTGTCAATTCTGACTATCAAAACTATCAATATTGATCTCCGTTTTATTATAGCCCCATATAACAGCAGCCCCATTATTAGATATTTGTAAAAATTGCAATCATCTTCGGTATGTTCAAGGCCCTATCATAACATGAGTTTTCTCCTAGGAGCCCTCAATAATTTTAGATATTTTGATTGTCATCCTCATGGTAGAGGGTATAAAAAGTTTGGCTGAACCGGACTTAACATCGTTTTCCGGATTGTCATTAATAAAATTGTCTTTGTGGGGAATGACTTGATCCATTCTTTGAAAACTTTTCAATATTTTAATTAGGAATTTTCTATTTTAGAGTTGGTTTGGAATTTTAATTTCGTTCAACACTCAAGGACTACTGTTTGAAAAGAATTGATAATTGGGGCATTTTAATTTGAATCAGCTCCCAAGGACAACTGTTTGAGAAAAATTTATAATTGCACAGAAGTTGTTGGGATTAAATATGAATTTTGAATATTTTGTGGTTTCTAAGAAATATTTTGGACCAATTTAAGACTTTCTTTAATTATCTTAATATTTGATACCCTGTCCCGGCCTGACTTGGTGATGACTTTATGGGAACATTTTTCAATTATGCCACTTTTCAGAATTTGTATTTATAAGAAATATCTGTATGTGCGTTAATTCTAATATTTGTATCGACATTTCAATTTCTGCCAAGAACTACTGTTTAATGTTTAATTTTTAATGTTTTTAATTTTTTTTAATATTTTCAAAGAATGTTTGAGCTTTCTAAAAATGTTTTTTTAAATAGATTTTTCAAAATAGACCATACGACCTGATTTCTTCGCTTCATAAAAATATTAGTAATCCGTTATTTGAATTTTCTAATTGATATTTTTCTTAAAATATTTTATTTTTTATTTGGTCCTTCGATCCTTCATTGAACACATAAATCCCGTATTTCCAACACATACCTGCTGTTGAAGCTGCCATCAGGATTATTGACATCGACTTGTTTGATAATGGTGGCTGGTGTAGTTGAGCTGGTTACAATTTCGGCCTGTTGTTCTTGGGCGGGACGGGCCAAGACAATGGCGAACAATAAAGCGGATACAACAACAATGGTGAACTTGTACATTTTTAATTATTTTCGATTTTTCACTTTATTTGTAATAAATTAAATAAAAGTAAATCCTTTTTGTAAATCACTTGATGATGATTCGAAATCTATTTTTTGGTTGGTTATGTAAGTTTATGTTGATAATCCTCGTAATGTTTAACGTTAAGGGCAGTGGCAATGTGGTTCTCGGTTTTTGCACTTGAAATGCGAGTTGACAATGTGGAACTGATGATGTTCTGTTGGCGGATCGCACGTTTTATACTAAACGCAACACTCGGAAGCCCAAAAACAAAGTAAGTAAAGTAACTGAAGAATCACAAATTTTACTACAACAAAACGTACCCACACACATACAAACGAAAGCGACAAAAATATACATACATATGTGAAGTAGAATAAAGAGTACAGATTTGTGCTTATGATTCGCTCAAATAGAAGGCAGACGATCATACCGACATAAATTTGTACACAGTACATACATACATACGCACACCCAATGTACCGGTGAACAGCGTAGGTACTACTCACTTTACACTGTTTCTTCTTCTATCTTGGCCAGTCGGGCAGTCAGCCACACTAACAATCAAAAGGCAGTGAGCAGCAGCTAGCGGCACCCGCATACCGCCGGCACTACCCACCCTATTATTTGTCTCAAGATTATTCATCCAAGCATTCATTCAAGGGAAGACGTATGTGTGATGGGCGCACTAGATAGCAGGCAAAAATAAGTTGCCAACGTTTAACACCAAACAATTTTTATTCTCTTATAACTGACGCCGTTTTTTTGTTGTTGTTGGGGTCTAAAATGAGAAAAAGTTACCCGAAACATGTGCAAAATTCCAAATTTGTTTATTAACATTTCATATTGGAGGACATTTTTAACGTCGCGTGTGTGTGGTAAATTTTGTTATTGTTGTTGCTGATCTTTGCCGGTGGCTGTATTGTTGTTGTTGTTGCACTTGTTGTTGATGACTAAAACCCCACCACTTTGGCCAGTAACTACATCATTCCCCTAGTGTTGCTTATTTTGCCGCCACTACAGGTGGAATATTTATGATGCCGGTTTTTGGAAAAAAGAGTCATCATCGTCATCTCATCTCGGAATTAGGACGTGTCGGTTGCATAAAGGTTGTTGCTGGTTTTTTGTTGTTTGTATTTGTGTTTTTTTCTCTTCTTAGAATTCGTTTGGTTGAAGGATATTTGAGATTGTTTATTTTTTTGCGATTTGAAACCATCACAAACTTGTATGTAATCCATGATACTTTTTCAAAGAATTCAATGTAACCAGAAATTTAAATTAAAAAAAAAAAACATTTTTTTTTACAAATTTATGGTTGTATTACCCAATAAGAATCATTTCTCTGCATCGAAAAAAAATATTTCTAAAAATTTAAAAATAATAAATATTCTTCAGATGAAATCAACTGCAAAATTGATATATTGGGGTATTTTTTTTTTTTGGATTAAACTTTCTTCGATCATAAAATATATTCTTAGAATTTTTATATCTAGAAATAATGCATGGGATTTTTGAACATGCCCTTTATGGGTTAAAATATATTGATAACAATGACAAAATCAATAGAACTTACTGTGAAATTATAACTGAAATTCCGAAATTGTGCTACGTTTGGACAGATTTCTCCCAGAAAAAAATGAGGACAGTTCCATCAATTCGTTGACAATTTATTTAATAAATTCACAGCAACTTGTAACAAGTAAAAACGTCTGTAAGTTCGGCCGGGTCAAACATTATATACCCTTTGTCACGTAGTGTTAATTTAAACTTCCGTAAATCGTCAGAACCTTTATATGACGAGTGTGGCAATGCATTACGCTCTAAATAAAAAAATATTCAAACTTAGAGATACTTGGGTTTGGAACCGAAATTAACATACCTTTATATAGAGGCAATGTGAGCAAAGGAACCTATTTCGAAAATTCGGTGGAAAATATTGGGCAAAAATTGTATACAAGAGTATATATGTATGGATATGTATTTCCTGTATATGCATTATACCAAATGGGAAATGCGATTAAGCCTTCTAAATGCCGAAAATTTGTCGTTTCCGTTATATAAGAGCTATGGCGAAACATAAATCGATATTGATAATTTTTACACTAATTGGGGCTAGTTTGGTTGAAAACGTGTTCAAAACCTTCAAAATACCGAATAATGATAGGTACTATTAGATGGGGCACAACCGGAAACTTGAGGCAATATTGATAATCTTATCAGTGAAGATTCAAAATATAAAATTACAGCCAAATTAATGGAAACACTTGCCAAACTACCCTATAAAATAGATCAAGATTGACCAGATTGAAATAAGTGCCCGAAGCCTCAAATTAACGAATATATACATACATATGCTTTATCGGGTCTCAGGTGAATACTTCGAGGTTTTGCAAACGGAATGACAAATAGCCTGTTCTAAAACAAATAATTATACCCTCAACCTTATGAGGGTACATATTCATTGGTACGCAGTATTTTAACCATTCGTAATATTTCTTGAAAACTTAATACATGTTTGAACATGGTAAATCGCCCACAGAGGTACCTCGCCCACAGAGTGTTAACATTTTCCATATTAAAAACATCCACACTCTGCACATCGTAGTGTTTCTACGAACTCTAAATCAAGTTCGAAGATGCGACCCATCGATCCACTCCTTTTAATACCTATCCCACATACTGAAAATTTATTAAACTAATATCAAACAATTGAACCTTCGATTTGATCCAAACTTTACACATCGTTCCACTACTTCTAGTACCTGCCGCACAAAGTGCCAAACATTTTGAAATTTTGTAAATCTTATATGATTCAAAATAAATATTCAATATCATTTGTCGGAATATTTTTACCTATGAATTTCTATATAATTTAATGTTTAAAGATTATTTCATGCAAATGTTAATCGCGACAGGGCCACAAATGTTACTTTTTTTAAATAATTGTATAAAACTACTTTTAAAATAATTTTATAAAACTGTAGAGATGAAGAAGGAAACCTGGTGACAGATACAGACAACGTGTTGAGGATCTGGAAGGAGCATTTTGAAAAGCTTCTGGTATCAAATAGGCGCGGAGAAGAAAGGACACAAGAAGATATGTGCCAGTTATAGAATAATACGTCCCCTTCTCGCATATAAAGTGCTATCCAGCGTGCTGTGTGCACGACTGAAGCCAATGGTCAATGGCATTATTGGACCATACTAATGCGGCTTCAGACCTGGCAAATCCACCATTGACCAGATTTTTACTCTGAGCCAAGTCCTGGATAAGAACCATGAAAATCACATCGACACACACATCGAATACATCGAATACGGCTGCGCAGGATAACTTTGAGTGGCACAAGGTCAGCAGTTAAAGTCGGAAAGGATTCAGACAAGGTGACAGTTTGTCGTGTGACCTTTTTAACATCCTGCAGGAAATGGTCATACGGGATGCAAATGGAACAGAAATGACACTCTCTACACCAAACAACATATAGGTCGAATATTGCGAGCGTTAACGGCCACCAGTGAACGAATTGAGAAGGAGTCTGCCAATGTATGATTGACAGTAAATGCGGAGAAGATCAAGCTGGTGGCATCAACGCTCAAGACGTCCAGTTGACTCGGACCAACTGTGGAACATGAGAACTACAGCTTCGATGCAGTGAACGATTTTAAATACCTCGGTACCGCCATAAAGAAAACTAATAACATCAGCTTTGAACATAAAAGCAAGGCCACCTCTCGTCAGACCAAATTCACACTCTACAAGACGTTGTGTGGATCTGAAGCATGGGAACTTGCGCATCTGCTCTTGTAATGTTTGAAAGAAAAATTTTCCGAAAGATCTATGGGTCGATCTTCGTCAATGGTGAATTTGGAATGGGTAAAATATACGAATTAGAATATGAAAAAACGTAATTAGTCCTAGTGCCAATCTTTGTATTTTTGTAAACACGGAAAAGTAAAATTGCGATTACCAAAGACCAATTTTTCAGATTTAGATATATTTTCCACATATATATTTTAAGCCGTTTTCGTGTAAATAGTGATCATTTAGTAGAAATTTTGTAAAAAGTACCGTCCTGAGCCCAGGATGGTTTAAATTGGTTAGAATTTTGGGACATCACCTACCATATGTTCATCCCATTTCTTGAAAATGGAACATTCCACTGTGCTTCAGATCAACAAATAGATTGTGCCAAACTTGCTTAAAATCGGTTAAAATTTGGACAATTTTGTTTGATTTCATATAAGTGCGAAGTTGGCCCTTTTCTTCCTGGTTTATGTGTACGGTTGTAACTAACACTCATATTTTGGGTAAAACCATATCAAACAAATTACAAATATGAGTATGACATGAAAAAAATTGAAATCTGTAGCATTTTATGTGGTTCATTATTATAGGAATTCGGGAAGGACGTGTTAATTTTTTCACCAACATAGATTCATACATATCTGCAAGATTGAACAAGAGGAAAGCTATGTAAATAGTACACACAATCACACATTGTACATATAATCTAATTTAGATAGTTCGATACAAATCAAATATTTGTTCTACTTTTTTCCGGATTGAAGAATTTTCAAAATTGTTTAAATGTGAAGTTATTCTTGGTCACATGTTATCCGTAACGGTTGAAATAGGGATTTAAAGCGTGCTAATAAAAATACTTTCGATTTTAATATATAGCCCACATAAACAATTCTGTACCATAGAATGAACCTAAAACATTCCCATAATTCTTAAAAATGTTTTCATAAAAATTTACTCACAATTCCGCAAAATTTGCCAAAATATCAAAACATGCTAATAAATGTTGTTCTCAAATATTTATTTATAATTTGGCATTTCATAATAATTATCGTTATTAGTTTGTAGTTATGAATTGTGTGTGTGCATGTACTTGTCGACGGTACACACATGCGCCGAACAGACCAACCAGAACTCATTGGATTTAGATGAAATGAAAAAGAATATTCAAACACATCACAGCAGCCAATTAACACATTTGACCATCATTATTTTCGATAGATAGCAGCAACAAAAGATGCTAACCAAAAAAGAAAAAAAAACATTTGAAGAGTTGTTGGACTATCTTCTATTGAGAACAACACATGTATGAATGTGGAAAATTCAATAACACAACATTAATTTGATAAACTTATGATAATGAAAATGCATTTAGAGAATCACTTTTCTGGACTTGCCGTTTCAGTCAAGTGTTACGTCATGACCGAATATTACTTATTATTATCGCATAGAAGTTGAAAAAAGTGTTAATAAAATTGCATAATTTAAAAAGTCTATGAGATTCGATTATAAAATAGTGGATACACATTTTATAATATCTTTTTTTATACACTCAGTCTTATGGCAAATGAGAGTAGTATACACTCTTATACTGAAAAAAATGTGCTTCGTCGAAATATTGGATTTAGGCCCCATGTTTCAGTGAACCCAATTCGTTTGAGGCAAATTTAGAGTCGATTTAAAACTGTCCGTCCCACAGTGGGTTAGAATACCCTGTTTCCTTGGATTAATTAAAAAATTAAATTTTAAGTATCGTTAAAATTTTTTGCACACGGTTAAAGTATATAAAATTCTACATCATTTGTCGTTGAAATTAATGTCAAAAGTGGACTGGTGTTTTTGTAGTGAAACTTCAAAGTCAAACTTCATACAAATTTTTGTGCCAAAAAAGGCTGAAAAAAGTGAAAACGTTCCCGTAGAAAATTTTATTTATTTTAAAAAGTATTGTAAAAGTTAAACATTTTTCAACGGAACCATGAAGTTTAGGTTATTTTGCAAATACTTCGTTAACATTTGAGTATGAAATTGTGTTTGGAAGTGATTAAGATTTAGTTATTTATATTGAAAATGCCAAAAAAAAAATAATATTTTTATATTTTAAATGGATGGATAATGGATAAATAGTTATTATTCGTCCACATTCGTGTCATAATTTTTGGTTTATATTAAAGAGGACATAAATCTGTGTTATATTGCAAAATTTTACGCTGCCCTTTTGTGCCTTTTAGAAGCTATGCGTTGTTTAATACAAGTGTTGTAGCAGTCAAATTAGCTAAAAGTCACATTGATCTCGTGGCTGGTGCTGTTGTTGAGTGTTGTGTTTTCTTGTTTTTCATGTTATTTTTTCTAATTATTTTATTGTTGTTATTTTTGTTTATTTTAATGATATTCTTTGTTACAATAATATTTTGTTTTTGTTTATTTTAATAATATTCATTGTTTTGACAAATAGTGATTGTGTTGTGCAGTTTCAAGTAGTCGGGTAAAAGCGTTCTTTATTAGCATTTTTTATAGGTACAAGTTCGAACGTTGTTTTTTATAATCGTCGAAGCTTATGATGAATTCGAGCGCTCAAACAATGAATGACAAGATGGCATTTTTAGCTAAAGAAATCAAAAAACGCACCAAAACGCTAGAAAAATCTGCCGAAATAACAAAAATATATGTTAATTTAATAAAAATGCACGTGTCGGTTATAGCTGTATCCAGTGGCCATGAGATTAATAATGAAAAATTTCAAATATATCCACACAATACAGGACGACTTTTTGTTGAAACGTATCCTTTGTATAATATGCCTACCACTTTGCGCAAGTTTTTTATTCACGGACCGAAATTGTGTCAAATGCCCTTTTACATATTGAGCAATTATCAGAAGTTGGTGATGCTGCGGACAGAGGTGGCCTGTGAGAAACAGTGACGTAAATGACATACACCCACTCAAAACCATTATGTTTTTTATAAAATGGCTATTAACATTTATCGAGTTGGAAATAACGTATGCTTTACTCAAATTCATATCGAATATCAAAATTTTTTTCTTAAAAAAAATTCGGAATTTTTTATCAGTTCTAGTAAAGAATAGCCAGATATACAGTAAAAATAATATATGTTCTTGAAAATGACTGTATATGGTGATAATATTGAAATAAATGACGTTTACTAATTTTATACAAGTATATGTCGTTTTCGACGTTTACACCTTTTTGACAGTCGAAATCCTGAAAATTCGTCATACGGACCATCCCCGGCTGCGGATGATTACGATGTGGATGATTAACTTTAAGATGTATAAAATGCAATGTTTAAGTTATCATATTGTACTCCTTGCACTATATACCTACACTGATATTTGGCACTACTTAATAAAATTATACTCAAATATACTTAGAAAACATTTTTTTTAACTTATTTTAATGGTATTAACTGAAAAATAAAGAAAAATTATTCTAACATAGCTTCCCTGATTTGATCCAAGAAAACATGGTACTCTAACCCACTGTGCGTCCGTCCGAACTCTCGAATGGAGTGGCCGATTTCATCCAAAATTTCCACATCGAAATATTTCTTCCACACTGTTCGAAGCTGAGGAATGTCGTGCAACACAAAATGACCAAAATTTGCTGATAATAAATTTTATGATATCATGCGAACAGAGCATTCGATTTGCACATGCTATGGATGGGACCCATTGGTCAACTACTTCGAAGATGGTGAAAATAGGTCCACTCCTTCTGGTACCTCGTAATTATGCTGAAAATAAATTTTGTGTCATTCAAACTGAAATCAAGTTCGAACATGGGATCCATCGGTTCGCTCCTTTTGGTACTTGCCACATAAGAAGTCAACATTTTGCTAAAATTTATTTTATAACATCATGCGAACGGAAAATTTGATTTGAAATTAACTTTGCACAATCTAATATTTTACCCAGGCCTATATTATGTGCGAAGATGGGACATATCGGTCTATTACACTCCACAAAGATCAATGTTTAAACATTGTAAATCTTATATGAAGTTGACACAATATTCAATTTCATACAAACTTTGTACATCGTAAAATGTTTACCCTGTACAAATCAATTTCGAAGATGAGACCAGCAGGTTCGCTATTTCTGGCACCTTCCCCACAAAATGTCAAATGTTGTAGAATTTGACAATCAAATCTTTGCAAATCGTAATACATTTACCAAACCTAGATCAAATTCGAAGATGGTCAATTCTTTGATATAAACATATACCTCGTATAAAGCGAAATAAAACGTGTGTATAGTTCCGTAGACCTCATTGGGTAGCAAATTTGCATATCAATCAATATCATGGTTTTGCTAAGGACTTCAAATTCATCAGAGTAATTTCTGCTTATCATATTAAAAATTGAGGCCATCACCATATATATCGAAGTATCGAATACAAATGATTATTCTCGAATAGAAAAAACATTACTTAGTAACCAAAAATGTGCTTTCAAAACCATCTCCGCTTATCTGTCACTCATCTCGCGGGGCCAATTGATCTAACATTCACCACACGCTTATTATAAATAAAATTAGTCATAAATTGTTCTCTTTTTAATTGTTCAGCAAACATCTTGTGGAACATCATGTTCAAGTCCGTAATTGTTCGGCATTTCCCACCGCTGTCACTTCGCCAGAAGAAGATGATAAATTTCCATCCGTTAATTTCTGTTTTATTCTGATTCTGCCCTTATTTTTTCGCAATCCCCGAAATGAATTTGAATAAAAATCCTATTTGAATGATAGCAAAACAAGTTATAATCCGTTACATTGATAACATACCAAGTATTTAGCCATAGTACACGTACCGAATTCCAAACTAAAAAAAGAACAGAAACGAAAAAAATTCAATTGAACCGAACATTATATAATTTATTCATGGCGATCGCATTGTTTTTTATTTTCGTTTCGTTCGGCACATTTAAATATTTCACAACTATGATAAGAAGATACCTTATATCGGTAATTGTGGTAAGAACATTCCACTCCCACCAACACTGTTGTTGTTGCTGTGACTTTGTGCTAAGTGAGACCTAATTGTATCGAGCATGCCGCACACGTTCTAATAATAAGTGGTAATAAAAAATAGTGACGGGATTTTGGTTTTCTGTGACAACTAATTAAAATAATTTTTGAGAAATTGGACACGCTACAAGCGGTTTTAGATTATTAGATTTTGTTACAAAATGGTGCCCTATGAGTAAAATTGAATGTTTCGACAATTGGCAACTGGGGAGATATCGAGTATTTACTTTAAAGATGAGAATTTGAAATGTTTATACACTCAGCCTTATGGCTAATGATACGAAAAAATGTGTCTAATCGAAATATTGGATTTGGACCCAATATCTTATGGGACCAAATCCGTTTCAGGCAATTTGAAGTCGATTCATAAATGTCCGTCCGTCTGGCCGGCTAATGCACACGATAACTCTCGAAGGGAGTAATCGATTTCATCCAAATGCACATCTTAATATGTCTTCCTAGCGTAGTTCAAGTTCGAAGATGGAAAATAACGGACCACACTTCTCGTACCTCCCCCACAAAATGGTAAAAATTGCGCTAATAAATAATGTTATAATATCATGCGAACGAACTATCCGATTTTAACCAAAATTTTGTACAATCTATTATCTTTACCAAACCTAGATCAAGTCCTTCTGGTACCTCCCCCACTAATGGACAAAATTTTCAATATTTATTAATCAAAAATCAGGCGAATGGAATGTCCGATTTGAAGCAAACATTGCACATGTTCTCTTTATAAAGCCTAGATCAAGTCCGAAAATGGGTACTCCTTCTAGTACCTCCCCAAAAATGGTCACAAACTTCAATCTTTATAAATTAAGCATTAAGCGAATGGAAAGTCCGATTTGAACAAAATTTTGCACAACGTTTTGAAGTTGGTATAATCTAACGAGTGGAAAGTTTTGTTGAAATCGGTTCAGATTTGGACATAGCTCCCATAGGTTTGCAACATAATTTTGCTCCTATATATTTTTTTTCTTCCGATTTGTAGTAAATTATGCAGTAAGGATCTAAAACATGGCCGGTAAGCACAAAAAGTACGGAAGTTGGTATAACCTAACCTGTGGAAAGTTTCGTTGAAATCGTTTCAGATTTGGATGTATCTTCCATATATATTCGCGTCAGATATTAAGTAAATGGTGCTCCAGATTGACACGAAATTTTGCACAAGGTACAAAATTGAGCATAGAATGACGTAATTGAATTTTGTAAAAATGCGGACATAGTCCATATATATCCTTTGAAAATTAACTATATAACCCTTTGAAAATTAAATATACCCTTCACAACACTGTTGTACAGGGTATTATGTCTTTGTGCATATGTTTGTAACAGGCAAAAGGAATCGATATAGACACATGTGCATAGAATCACTTTCTAAATCGATTTATGCATGTATGTCCGTCTGTCCATGTTAAATTGTAAACAAAGTACAGGTCGCATTTATGATCCGATTCGGATGGAAGTTGGCATAGGTCACTTGTTTTGCCCAAGGACGAGCCCTCTTGAAATAGGGAAAAATCGGTTCGGATTTAGTTATAGCTCCCATATATATTTTCGTCCGTTTAATGTAAACTGAATTAAGTCTAGAGTGATGTGTGTTAAGTTTCGTGAAAGTCGGTTCAGATTTAGATATAGCTCCCATATATAGTTTCGTCCGATTTTATGTAAATGGTGCACCAAATTCCCTACATATATTTCGATTTGCACGAAATTTGACATAGCGCACTCAATTCAAGTTAGAATGATGATTGTTGAGTTTCGTGAAAATCTGTCCAGACTTAGATATGGCTCCCATATATAGTTTCCTCCGATTTTATGGAAATGGTGCACTAAAAGTACCAAAGTCCCTATATATCTTTCGATTTTCACGTAATTTGGTATAGCGTATAGTGCGCTAAGTTTCGGCTCTGATTTAGATATAGCTGCCATATATAGTTTCCTCCGATTTTATGGAAATGGGTGCAAAATTACCAAAGTGTCTAGAGTCTAGAGTGGTGTTTGCTAAGTTTCGTGAAAGTCGGTTCAGATTTAGATATAGCTCACATATATATTTTCCTTCGATTTTATGTAAAGTGTGTACTAAAGACCCAAAGTTTGTACCATTTACATATAATTTTGTTGAAATCGATTCAGATTTAGATATAGCACCCATTTGTATGTTCGTTGGAGATTATGTAAATGTTGCACCGGTTGACACGAAACGTATCAATGGTCCTGTTGAATACACCCAAAGTGGTGAAGGGTATCATAAAGTTGGCCCTGTCCGACTTTACTACTTTCCTTACTGGTTTTATAACGGTAAATGTAGAGACAAACTTGGTTTCATAGATTTTCATTTTTTTCCTTTCTTTCTTCTTATTTTTTTCTGTTTTAAATCTTCAATTATATATGTGTAAATTTACAAACCTTAACATGCATTGGTATTCATTTACCAGTCCAATGAAAATCTTGAAAATTTTAAATCGGGAATGGGGGAGGTCCCCTTAAATAATTTTATCAAATTGTAAACAAACGACTCCATATATGTTCAAATGAAAATTTAGTATAGTTTGCAGAATGACCGATTTATGGATATAGTCGGCACTGTCCGACTATATGATACCCTTACTGGTTTATATTGAACCAGCAGCTTCCACCCAACCCCCGGAAATAAAATCTGTATACGTTGGTGATGGCATCAAATAACTGTGACCTCTAAACTGTAGTATTTTGGGGATGTTCCATCCTATCATGCGTCGTCAATATCGGTCCACTTTTTGGGATTTTTTTGGAAAAATCTCCATTAAAACTTGTTGAAATTTGCAAATAAGCCTCAAAAATTTTGGAAAGAGGGCATAATGAAGCTTCCTGAGAGATGGAAAAATATTATTGAACAGAACGGTTCATCCTGTATTCATTTCGCACCAAAAAAGGGAAGAAACTTGTGGGACAACCTAATATTTGGTGTACATTATGGTTTACATAAATCGGTTTGTATACATATTTTCATTTCAAGTACATGTCAGTAGATTGGTTCCAGAAGAAGTCGTGTAAAAAAGGGAATTCCCCTAAATTAGTGCTATTCACATTTGCTTTGACCAGTAAAGATTGTTTGAACGCGCAATTCACTGAAATCTTTAAGCTAGTGCTCGCAAACTATCGATGGTTTCAGACAATTTCTTTCATAAATACTGTTTTGTGATATGAACATACGTCGCAAAAATTAAATTTGACAAAAAATTTAAGTACATAAAATTTCAAATCGTGCTAAATGGAATAAAATCGTGTAAAAAATTTAAAATATTCAATTTTCAAACCGTGTTATATCAAAACCGTGTAAAAACAGACTTAGGTGTATACGTATGGTGGTGTATACGTATGGTTCGACACGGTCGAATTAAACGCTTTTTTCACTTGTGTTTTAGGGCTTTAAATATTCCTACCAAAAATTGTCAAATATGTATTTAATAACGTATTACTAAGTCGACTTTGATCAGCTAAATACCATTTCGATTTATTTTTTCGATTAATTATTTCAATTTATTTGTTTTGGTTTTCTGTAGAACAAATAACGGTGAATGAAAAAAGTGAAATAATAATAACTTAATATAGCGAATGATATCAAATTATGACACGAATAACAAATTCATTCAAATGCCAACGAAAATAATGTGGACATTCAGACAGTACAGTAACAACAACAACAAATGAATTAATGGCGGCATGAAACAAATTTTCAAATATCACCACTAATGAAGAGTTAACGATATGGTCTATTGAGCAAAAAGCAAAAAAAAAAAAAAAAAAAAACTACCGGCAGGTTAATAAACTTTGGTCATTTCATTATTGGATGAAGTTCTTCTTCATTCCATCGGCTTGACTTGGTTAGTCTTGCATAAAAGCATAACATCGATATGAATTTCTTTTGTCTTAGCGATCAACCCACTAGTCAGCTCCGCTTAGCCAAACGACCAAATGACGAATAATTAAGAATACATTTTAAATGTTTCAATAATTTTTATTTTTTTGTTTATTATCAGTCGAATATTTCTATAGATGTGTTTAGATATGTAAGTAAGTATATATGGAGTATATTATGTGCATTGGTATGTATGGTTGTATGATTTTCACCGTTTTGTTTTCTTTCTGTTCGCTCGAACAACAATACTATTATGTCGTATAACGCTTTAGATCACATTTTTGTTGGTTTTGTTCTTTTTTTTGTTATTGCCTAAAAATACATGGTGGGTTTGATGTGAGGGTGTATCCGGCATTTAACGATATCTCTTTTGTTCTTTATCTGGGTTGTAGGGATGTTCTTCCAAATATTTCAATGTCTTCAATACTGATTCTGGAATTGGTGGTGGTGTGGGCAAATGAGCACCAACTGGACGATAGCCATTCTCATCGGCGGTATATGAAATGGAATATTCTTCGCCATCATCGGAAATGAAGGCAAATCTTCCCTGAATGGCCTCACCTTCATGATTGTCATCGACATGTTTCAAGATGCCATCTTGAGTTGCTTTCGAGCCATCTCCCAATTCGTAACTGCAAAAAAATAGAGAAGGAAGAGAAGAGTTGAGGTGAGAAAATATAGCACTAATTCGATACAAAATGTTTCGCTTGTTAGCGTATTAGTAGAATTGTTAATGACGTTATTAGTTAATGCCAATTAAGAAAACATTTTATATAAATTTAAAATTTTACTTTAGAACAAGATTTTGCTGGATTATCTAGTTTGTGTTAATGGTCTGATCAGAAAATATTTAAAATATATTCTTATATAAAAGATAAATTAATTTTATATGGTTTCAGTTCTAGTGCATACTGAAAATAACACAATAACATTGAACTTGTTATACATATAAAAGAGACTAAAATAAAATAAATTAGTAGAATGGTGCTGAATGTTTTACGTAAATAAGCAAAACATTTATGAAAGATATTTGTATTATTTATTACTTCGAGATCAGATAGAACATATATATAAAGGTTTATCGATTTCATCATTTCAAAAGTATTCAGTTTAAAGTCTGACATTGACGTCACAATTACAAAAATCACGATTTTTCCATACCCACATGTCGAACAACCTTTTTTTTTCAACGATGAAGCACATTTCTCACTCGGTGGGTGTTTTAATAAACAAAATTGTCGTATATGGGGTTTTGAGAATCCTCGACTAATTGAAGAGAGGTCATTACACTCAGAAAGCTACTTTGGTCAGATGGTTTGATTAGACCTTACTTCTTCCAAAACGACCATGAAAAGACTGTCATCGTCAATTCGGAGCTTTATTATCATATGACTATAAAGCAGTTTGCGTGCTATTGAAGAACACGACTTGGAGAATATGTGCTTTCAACAAGACGGTTCCACTCGAGGAATATCTTGTTTAAGCTATATCAACTGGTCACCAAGATCATGGCGGCTCCTGGGAATATTGTGTCCATGGACCTATATGAACATTTCCTGAATATATACGTGTCCCGGAATCCTATATTACAGTCACCGATTCTATATATGGGGCTGTGTCGAGGCTTGAAATTGATTCGTAATTGATCTGCGAAAATGGTCTTCACCCTTAAAAACCTGAAATACCTAATTCCAGCCACTTTAATAGGAAACTGCGACTGAAACCTTCAAAAAATCCAAAATGAGACACAGGGTGCCAAATTACAGTCACTTCAAAGGCTATATTTAGAAAATATTTTGTTTAAATGTATGACAGCTTCTAAAAGCCCGAATTTTACAAATTATAGCCACCTCTGTGGAAATATTCGGCAAATATCGAATGGATGGTTTGAGAAGTACAAACTAGTTTTTATCACAAAAATATCTGTCATAAAATAATGAGCAGACCTCTGTATTTACTATTCATCCATTTCGAGAAAGCTTTCTAAACCATATGAGTAGTGTTCAGCAAAAAGGGAATACGCCAAAAAATAATCCGATGCAGAACTCGAAAAACTTTATTATGCGGATGATATCTGTCTTCTCTCTCACCCAACATGCAGTTATAATTAGAAAACTTCTAGAGACTCGCTCGCAATGTTGGACATTTCATTAGTATGAAGAAAACTAAGGCCGTGAAAATTGACAACATCAGTATGTAAACATTATGCTAGAAGGCCTAGCAATTGAATACGTTGATAGATTCTGCTAGCTAGAAACCACTGTAACAACAAGATGATAATAAAAGCATTCTGACGACTGCAAGTTGAATGCAGCAGCTCACATATATACATAAGTTTCAAATATTCGAAGCATGTATACATTCAATACGGCTGTAAAACCTGGCTTGTTTCTGACACCACCACGCAAAAGTTACAAGCAAAGTTATAAACAGATGCTTCAGGATCAAATGCAGAATATTTTGACCCAACACCATAAATAACGTAGAGCCGTGGAACCCATACAAAAATACATTAAACTAGGAAATGGAGATTGGTTAGATAGATTCAAGCACAACACATGCTCTTCCATACTGTATTTGAATGTATGTGTCAAATCATCGTATCCCCTTTGACTGAAATTGCTTATACAGTTGTGGTCAAAAAATATGCAACTGAAATTGACTTTATGTAGTAATCTGTTTATTTAAAGTTTAAAAATAATACATTTTGTAAATTTACCCTGACATTTTTGGTATTTTGCTGTAAAATTTGTTGCTAAAATGGATAACACGATATTAGCTGGGTCAAAACATATGCAACTCTGACGAGGTAATTTTAATAAATCTTTAATAAAAAATGTAATATACGATCACAAACAACCAAATAAAAACAAGATTTGTATTGGAATTTAAAATGGACTTAAAGCACATTCAAAATAACCGACTAATACAACGGTACTTCCACAAATTCGGAATTTTTTGGGATATTTGGTACGTTTTTAAACCGAATTGGCTGTAAGTCAGTATTATGTGTTTTCATTATGTGGCACGTCTTCCTATCAAAAACCAGTAAGGATATGATACCCTTCACCACTTTGGGTACATACAAGAGTTGCTCATTGCATTTTTGGAGGACCATTGAATTGAAATCGGACGAAATTAAATGTGTAAACTACATAGATAATTGAACTAATTTAGAACAACTCATACACATACCATTTCTAAACATATAAAAAATGCACTTCAATCGGAAGACTTGTACAATTTGTAAAAAATCGAGCAATATATATGGGAGATATTTGACGTATGGGACGTATTTGTACAATCATTTGGTACGTTACAGTACAGTGCGCAGTCCAAAATTTATCTCGATCTGAAAAAAGCCTATTATTTGGTGCAAAACTTGTATGAACTCAGACGAAAATATAGAGTGGTTCAATTATCGTATATTTAAATCTTAACCGATTCAAAAAAATTTACATACATGAATCAGGACCTAATTCATTACAAAGTGCAAAATTTTGTCTCAATCGGACAAAGATTGGCAGTTTGGTACACCATTTTTTACATATGGGAGATATATCTAAATCTGAACCGATTTCAGCAACAATTCACGTGCGACAACCTGCCCCAATTTCGAAATGCTGTCCAAAGTTTTGGTCTCAATCGGACAATGATTAAGAGTTTGGTGCACCTTTCACATAAAATCGGACGAAAATAAATATGGGAGCTATATCTAAATAAGAAACGAGATCAACAATTCAGTACGCTGTACAAAATTTTGTCTCAATTGGACAAATATTGGATGTTTGGTGCACCATTTACATTAAATCGGACGAATATATATATATACATATATGCGAAATTTATCTAAATCTTAACCGATTTTCTCCTTAGGCCAAATAAGTGACCTGTACCAAATTTCATCCAACTCGGATCATAATATCGACCTTTACTTTGTACTGACGGACTTGCATAAATCGACTCAGAAAGTTATTCTATGCATATTATCAAAAGGAACCGTGGGTCTATCTCGATTCCTTTTGCCTGTTACAAACATAACACCCTATACCACAGTGTGGTGAAGGGTATAGTTATCAATATTCATCCACTTTAAAGCAGCTCCGATATTTTGGGGAGTTGTACCATATTTTTTATTTAATTTGGATTCAAATACTGTAACAAACCTTTCTACAAAAATTTATCAATATTGAAACATTTTTTACGCTAGCCCCCATTTTAATTGTATATTGAGGATTTTGAGCCCGTTTTTAATGCGAATTGGCTGTAATTACGTTCTAATAGTGTGTCAAATATTCCTACCAACAAATTACCATGGTACAGACCACGGTATGTATAAAGATACCTAACGATTACAGGTACTTCAAATGCCCAGCTCATGGTGGAGGGTGTAAAAGATTCGGCCCTCCCGAACGAAAAACACAACGACAGTGCAATGGGTACGATATTTTGCAGGTTTGTTTTAAAATTTGTATATGATTCCCTAATATATTATATATTAAAGTTCGTCCAGTCATATGATTTAAACGGATTTTAGATATTTTTACTTCACCGTTTACTTCAATTTAAAATCGGTAGGCGCACCTCCTGCATAAAAATAGGTTCATTATTACCAAAAATACCATTATCAATGCTTTCACTACTATAGATTTACAAATTGACCTTGATATATATACGTATTTTTATTTCTCAGAAAAACACAATTAGCACATAGTGTTCATATTTTTTTGCCAAAAATATTCTGTCATATTTTCACATAAATTTTCACTTCGTGTTTTTTTTTTGGAATTTCCAAAATAAATTCGACTTCCTGATTATTGATATTATTATTTTATATTGCAAATATTCGCCATATTTTTTATTTATGTGACCGCAAGTTTTCTATTTTAAGTTTTTGTTAATATAATATTAAGAGGATCTGATCATCATCACAGCATTGTTTTTTTTTCATTTATGGATAAGAGTATTTTGTTAACTTTCATGCTTTTAGCACTTTAAGAGTTGGTGGGTGTAATTTATTTGGCATTTTTGTTCTTGTTGATTTATGTTCCACTATATTATTTAAATTTATATTTCATTTTTTTATTTAGGGAATTTTTTTATTTTTTTTTTTTTTTTTATAATGCTTAATGGTAATGATATTTGCCATCATGTTCCACAATGGCTTCGTTTGAAATCACTTCGACATCCTTGGCAGATACAATACCGGCCACCATTAAACCGAACACAACAAATATGAGTTTCATTTTCTTTTAGATTTGGTTCGGAACAGCGAAGAGGATTAAATACCAAAACCACAGAAGATAAATATTTAAATTAATCGAATCGAGTCAAATGCACGAATGATACGATTTTAGTCAGCCAAACGAGCTTTTATACTAAAATTGTTATTAACTAAAACAAACTACAAGAAAAACAAAATACAAAAACAATGACCAAATAAAAATTCCTGAACCGTAAACAGAAATTTCAATTTTATAGAATGAAAAAATAAACTGTCTGAACTTGCTTGTTTTCGAAGATTTACTGGTGGTAGAGAGTTTCATTAATGATTTTATGCGAGAATGCGAATCGAAATCATTCAGTCATTTGTCAGGGTATTAGTTTTGTTTATGGGAATTATAAAGAGAATCTTCTTCTCCCAGCATCAATGATAGTTTCTTCTGGCGTCTCTTCGATTCTATTTCTCCCTCTCTGTGTTCTACAAATAGAGTGTGAATTTTAACACAGCCATAAACGGCAAAAAATCAATATTCAATAAATATTAAATATGGGGCATCTCATATCGAATGACCGGATAGCAAATTGTAGAATGACATAACGATAATATAATTATGTGGAATACAATAAATCACAAATGTATTACGTTCAAAATTCTAAAGAATATCAATAAAAAAAAAATAATTCTCCTAATAATTTTCGGAGAAATTATCGACGGTATTTACTAAGAACCGAAAATGTGATAGACCTCTTTTAAAAAAGTTCTGTCAATAGTTATTTATCCTCTATACTCTATACACCAGAATGTCGACATATATCCATATCAAATGTAAACTGAGAAATGAAGCATAAAATGAGCTATATTAAATTGAAAATTCAGTGCAAATATGTTTTCACTCGCCAAAAACCCGGTATGCCAATTTACAGAGCCTTAGAATGGAAAAATTGACCAAATATAAAAGAATAATATAAAAATAAACTAATCGAATCTAACTATGTTGGCCCATATTACAACCTATTATGTTGGAAAACTGATCAGCACAAAAGGTGCTTTGACCTCGTGTCCATTACTCCTAAAGGACGATTTTTTGTTGGAACCATTAATATAGCCTGCCTGAATCTCACCATTGATATCGATGATTTATGAATACAACGAATTAAAACAATTAAAAACCTCGTTATGTTCGCCCGTGGCGAAAAATACCGAATTAAGGGGTTATACGGAACTACCATAAATCATGGGCCAATATTGATAGTTTGTATACCCTCCACCATAAGGGTGAGGCTATATTGAATTTGTCATTCCGTTTGCAACACTTCGTAATATCCACAGGAAACCCCACAAAGTATACATATTCCTGAGCAGAATAAAATTCTATGTTGATTTATGCGTGTCCGTCTGTCCATATATTGAAATCACAATAGAGATCGGAATATTTAAGATACAGCTCTGAAATTTTGCACAGACATTGCTAGAACTCCTACGATGTTTGGTATTGCAAATGGAATATATCGGTCCTCAGTTTGAGAATATTGGACACGTTTTTCATACGAATTGGCTGTACGTTGTTATTTTGGGTTCTCATTGTATATCACACATCCGTACCAAAAGTATTAATATTGACCGAATTTTCAGGGTAGCCCCCATATAACGGTTCCCCTAATATTCGGCATTTTGAGGATTTTGGACACGTTTTTAACGGAATTGTCTTTGAATTGTTATCTCTTGAACATGGTGACTGTGTCAGGAATTTAGTACAGCTAGAAAAGTTACAGCATTGTCACAGCCCTCAAAGAACAAGTAGAAATGAGATTTCCAAATTGTGTTTTGTTTTGTAGACAGCATAATCTGGAGTATAACGGCACTTCTAACTTTTTGATATATGCGGATTGTGTCCATAATTCCAATCGAATTGGTTGTAATTTGGTACTATTTGTGTGGGAAACCTTTTCAATATCAGCTTTCCAGATATTTGTAATTTTGAAGGATTTAAATACATTTCTTTGTCTTTGTGTATATGTTTGTAACAGGCAAAAAGAAACGAGATAGACCCTTGGATCCTTTCCTCTATGGTAAATTGTAAACCAAGTACAGGTCGCATATCTGATCTGAATGAGATGAAATTTAGTATAGTCTACTTACTTGGCTGAAATTAGAGAAAACGGTTTAAAAGACACAAAAGTGTTGTTTAAATCGGTTTAGATTTAAATATAGCTCCCATATATTGTAAATATATATGGTACACCAAAGAGTATTATGTGCTATGCTGCAGCATATATATATATATATATAAAGATCACATTATTAATTTGGTCCAATTTCATGTCAATGTTCAAAAATGTTGAATATACCCGAAGTGGTGAGGGGTATCATTCAGTCGGCCCTGTCCGATTTTGCTACTTTCCTTACTGTTTTAATTTTCAAAAACTTGCTCACTGAAATTATTGTAAAAATTATTCTTTAATTGATTCGACTTCAATTCGTCGATCGTAGCATTTTGTTAATTTTGTCCTCGTTACGGCTAAAAAAATATAAGGAGGAGAATTGATTTTTCATATACAGTGGCGTGCAGAAGCGAGTACATGTTTGAACTTTGGACACTTTTTACGTCATATAAATAAGAGTAAAAATTCAAAGTAAATAATGTTGGTTGTATTTTATTATGTATTTTGTAATTAACAAAACAATCCAAATTAAAAATGTTAACTCTTAAATTTCTAAAAAAGAAACCAGTGAGCGGAGCAGTATAGTCGGACGGGGCCGACCATACGATACCCTACACAACTTCCATGAAAATCTAGCTTCTGTGGTTCTATATTCTGAGATTGGGCAATATTTCGCGATATTTGCACACTTTTGACTGGCTATAGCTCAGCCAATGTTACTAATAAACAGTACAGCCCCTCTAATTACTTGTCCGGATTCCCTTCACCATGGGTTGTGTTGTGATGTTCGGATTTTGATTCGAAAAGTACAAATAGTTAAGTTTTCGGTCCACTTCATCCGAAAAATGATTATCTGATCATCACCTAACATTTTAGGGGTTGTCCTTGACCATAACTGGAACGTCATGGAACATTTCAAAGCGATCAGCGCTATATTTCCGCCCTCCAGTGTGGTAATAGCTTACTAAATAATATATGAATACGTAAGCATCTGTAAATATTTATGTGTAACTCCCACATCCGAGTACCTACGACAATATAATTGGTATATATTTAAAGATCAACCACTCCTCTTGGATATACTATCAACTTCTCGGGTATATGTCCTTCAGTGGTAAATATATACGCTATAGAATACAAATTTTGTCATTTTTCACACAAAAGTTAAGGTCCATTTGACCCGCTAAATATTGACCGATCTTTATCAAAACAGGCATGCTTATTCTTTGGCCCGATCCCCTTCTCCATGCAAAAATTCGCGGTGTTTGGTTCTTAATTGCGGCCTCTGGAGCGACCAGAAAAACCGACAAAAATAAAGTTTTTTGTCCACTTCATCCCCTAAATATTAACCGATCTTTTCCAAAAACAATAAGGATCTTCATTGCCTAGAACCCATCCAACATGCAAAATTGTGAAGATTGGTCCATAACTCTGGCCTGTATCGTGTTTACAAATTATAATGGACAGACGGACAGACGGACACACATGTCTAGATCGACTCAGCTAGTGGAGATATGACGATCGGTATACCTAAAGCTGGGTCTAGGACCAATATTCCGCGACCTTACAAATTCTTGGGGCTGCACAAAGCTATAATACTCTGACAACATAGTTGTGTAGGGTATAAAAATAATATTAACCGTCAGTCTGTAGATGTTAAATTGTAAACAAAGTACAGGTCGCATTTATGGTCCGATTTGGATGAAATTTGGCAGAAGTAACTTATTTGGCCCAAGGACGAACCCTATTGAAATTGGGAAAAATCGGTTCCGATTTAGATATAGCTCCCATATATATTTTCGTCCGATTTAAGGTAAAAGGGGCACCAAAGAACCTCTATATCTTTCGATTTGCACGAAATTCGGCACAGAGTACTGAATTAGGTGCAGAATGATGCGTGCCAAGTTTCGACAAAATTGGCCCAGATTTAGATATAGCTCCTATATATATTTTCATCCGATATAAGGTAAATGGGACACCGAAGTCCCTATATATCCTTCAATTTTCACGAAATTTGGCACAGCGTACTGAATTAAGTCTAGAATGATATGTGCTAAGTTTCGCGAAAATCGGCCCAGATTTAGATATAGCTCCCATATATATTTAGGTCCGATTAATGTAAATGGTGCACCAAAGTCTCTATATATCTTTCGATTTGCACGAAATTTGGAATAGCGAACTGAATAAAGCCTAGAATGATGTGTGTTAAGATTCATGAAAATCGGTTCAGATTTAGATAAAGCTCCCATATATATTTTCGTCCGATGTTATGTAAATGGTGCACCAAAGTTTCTATATATCTTTCGATTTGCACGAAATTTGGCACAGCGTAATGAATTAGGTCTAGAATGATGTGTGTTAAGTTTCCTGAAAATCGGTTCAGATTCAGATATAGCTTCTATATCTGACCAAATGAAAAATTTAGTATCGGTTGCAGAATGACATGTTTATGGATCCAATTTCATTTTACTGCTCCTTTAAAGATGTGACGTCGGTTAGGGTTCATCTGTTGAATATACCAAAAGTGTATCATATAGTCGGCCCCGTCCGAAATGTAAATGTATCCAATGTACACACATATACTCGCTCCTGCTTGCCATTTGGGAGGTTTGATATTGAAAATAGTGTATATAGGTCAATGTTTTGAAATATCTTTCACATAACGACATTTTGGGTTCTCAACAGGTAATATACCTCGAAGAAAATTATATAGACCATCCATTGTGCCAAATTAAATCATAATTCGATAATAAATTATTAAATTAAATTATTAATATTCTCTTAAGTTACAATGGATCTATGTTGTTACCACTGCCACAGTAAAAAAATTAACATTGTATTATATTTGATCCATATATAGAAATGCTAACAAATTTCTATATTCTACCATCAGCCTCTTCCAAAAAGTCCGCTGTATATCATGGCCAAATGTCTAAGTTGGTTCTTATCGACAGGACGCTTCATCACGAAATCCACAAATAACAATGTAAATCATAAGTGGACATAATATTTTATAGAATTGTTTGACTATTGAAAATTTATCTTTTTATACCCTACACAACTACGTTGTCAGGGTATTATAGCTTTGTGCAGCCCCAAAAGTTTGTAACGCAGCGAAATATTGGTCCTAGACCCACCTTTAAGTATACCGATCATCATAACTCGACCAGTTGAGTCGATCTAGACATGTGTGTCCGTCCGTCCGTCTGTCCATTATAATTTGTAAACACGATACAGGCCACAGTTATGGACCAATCTTCACGAAATTGCATGTAGGTTGGGTTCGGTCCAATGAAGACCCCTATTATTTTTGATAAAGATCGGTTAATATTTAGGGGATGAAATGGACCAAATACTAAATTTTTGTCGGTTTTTCTGGTCGCTCCAGAGGCCGCAGTTATGGTCCGAACTTCGTGAAATTTTACATGGAGAAGGGGATCGGGCTTAAGAATAAGCATGCCTGTTTTGATAAAGATCGGTCATTATTTAGAGGGTCAAATGGACCCTGACTTTTATGTGAAAAATTACAAAATGTTTATTCTGGGGTGTATATACTTGGTCCTGAAGGACATATTCCCGAGAAGTTGATACTATATCCAAGAGGAGTTGTTGACCTTCAAATTGATACCAATTATATGGCTGTATGTACTCTGATGTGGAAGTAATACTAGTTAGGTAAAGGTGACTATGTGCATAATATTATATTACTCCATTAGAGGACGGAAATGTCGCGCTGATAGCTTTGAAATTGTACATGAACTTCCGATTATGGTCAACGCCTATAGTTTTCGGTGAGATTTCATTCAGGGGGTGCAATGAACCGAAAACTTTAATTTTGTCAGATTGTCTAGTCGCTCTTGAGGCAACTATTATATGCAGAACATCGCATATTCTACAAGGTGAAGGTGATGTGAGCAAATACTTAGAGCGGCTGTTTAGATGATGATCTGTCAATATTCCGAGGGTCAAATCAACCAAAACCTAAAGTGACATTTTTTTATTTTACGGCGTAAAAATTCACTTCAAGAAAAAAAAATGGAAAATATGCCAGAGTTAGAAAGTGAAGTTGTTGATCTATAATCGGTAAAAAGGGTGCAAATATCTCGAAATATTGCCCCGGCTCAGAATATAGAACCGCAGAAAGTTTGATTTTCGTGGTAGTTGTGTAAGGTATCATATGGTCGGCCCCGTCCGACTATACTGCTCCGCTCACTGGTTTACATAATAATTTATCTTTAAAATTGTATTGACACCTAGTAGGATGGACAAAATCTTCCCGGAAACTTGGATCAATATTGATAATTCTTTGTAAGGAGATTTTGAACTCACTGATCATTTAAAATATAAAATTACAGCCAAATTGGTTGAAACACGTGACCAAACCCCCAAAATACAGAGGAGTGGACCAATATTGACAATTTTAAGTAGGATTCATGCTACCAAATAAAACAACCAATTACAGCTGATTAGGTTGAAAAACGTGCCCAAATCCCCAAAAATGTGGAGTGCAATTATATGGAGGCTTTTCCGAAGCTTGCACAAATTTTTAAGGAACATTTTCTACTCAATGACCATCCAATATATAAAATTACAGCCAAACACCGAAAATTAAGGAATTACCTGGATACTTGCCAATATTGACAATTTTAAGTAGGATTGACAATTTATTGACAATTTTAAGTAGGATTCATGCTACCAAATAAAACAACCAATTACAGCTGATTAGGTTGAAAAACGTGCCCAAATCCCCAAAAATGTGGAGTGCAATTATATGGAGGCTTTTCCGAAGCTTTAGATGATGATCTGTCAATATTCCGAGGGTCAAATCAACCAAAACCTAAAGTGACATTTTTTTATTTTACGGCGTAAAAATTCACTTCAAGAAAAAAAAAAAATGGAAAATATGCCAGAGTTAGAAAGTGAAGTTGTTGATCTATAATCGGTAAAAAGGGTGCAAATATCTCGAAATATTGCCCCGGCTCAGAATATAGAACCGCAGAAAGTTTGATTTTCGTGGTAGTTGTGTAAGGTATCATATGGTCGGCCCCGTCCGACTATACTGCTCCGCTCACTGGTTTACATAATAATTTATCTTTAAAATTGTATTGACACCTAGTAGGATGGACAAAATCTTCGACAAAAATTCTTTTGGTAATTTGATTTATTATGAATTCTAAAATTTTTCCCAAATAGCAAGTTGACTTTCAACTTTCATATAATATGTATTCATAGATGAAATTTGTTGGAACAGATATTTAATGTGGCTCCAAACATAGTTGTCAAGGTCAAGAATAGAATAGATTGATTGAAAATAGAGATATGTCATCTGGAAATTGTGGGCGGATACGTACAAATAATTTATTTTAGTCTTCCAAATTTATATTTTCTGTTTTTTAGTTTATTTGACTCCATGAAAATGGTTCTGCAAAAAGGAACGGATGTATATAAACATTTATAAACAAATCATAAATAAGAATGAAAAGAAAGTGAACAAATTGTATAATACGATAATATGTGCAGATTTTATGAAAATAACCCGATGAAACTATTTGTATATATTAACAACATTAATAAACTAATTTGAATAATACAAAAGATTCAAATTTGATGACGATTTTTACGCTGATTTGTTCAGTGTTTGTTTCTTTTTTAATTTGGAAGAACGGACAAGAATAACAAAACTCTATATTTTTGTTAGTTTAAAAAAGAGAGGAAAATATTTATTTTGAAAATAAGTATAATAAAAATTATATTTTATTATATTTATTTTCAAAGTTATTGGAAGAATATAAAAAAAATCGAAGAGATGAGGTGCATGATTAAAGATTTTCAAATAAATAAGTTAGATTTAAAATACCACAAGCACCAACATCGAATTCGAAGTTTCAGAAATGAGTCAAAAGTGTCGGACGATATAAGCAGAGAAATCAATGAGTTTACGCAGATTGACATTGGACAGAAGGCCGTGATCCGTATCACTGTATCACATTTTATGTCAACCTAAACAAAAAATATATAAATTAAAAAGGTCGTATTAACCCTATTAAATTCAATACCAAATTGATGTCAATAAAATTTGCTAAAATATCTTAAAAAATCCTCAGTCCTGCAGTTATTCACAGCCCCATAAAATTTTTTGTGATACCCAATGACAACAACATTTTTAATTATCCATTAAAATAAAACAAAAAATAAGTATATTGCCCTTTAATCTGAAATTCAATTTTTATTTTTGGCAAGGACGAATGATTTTAATTAAACTAAAAATGTATGTGCTGTTAATAATATTTCACCTTGAATTTTTTTTGAATACTAAAAATAAGAACAACATTTAAATTTACCGCTGGATTTCGATTAACATAAACATTTTTCATATTTTTTATGTATCTGATTGTATAAAGCAAAATATCCCATTTAATGGCATTGTTATTTTATTATTTTTTTGCAAAAGATGAGACAAAAAGATAGAAACATTAACTGGTAATAACTAAAAAACAAATATTCTTATCATGACTGCAAGACAATATTTTTAATTTATGTGGGTAAAAATGTTGAAAAACGGGATTGTTTCATTTTGGGGTTTTGTTTTTGCCGTTATACCAAACTCGTGGAATATTTCGTATTTATCATATTTTTTTATAAAAATAATATAAGGAAAAATAAATTTGATAAAAACTAATTGCTAGCCATTAGCAAGTGACTACCACATTTTTTGTTGGATTATCTCTCCTAATAAAGATAAATAATTAAAGAAAAAACAAAACAATTAGAATGGATCACAATGGTTCTCAGTAGAATGAATAAATAACGGCAAATATACTTTGCATCCGGGTATGAGAAAAATATATTTTTTTTGTGGGAAATGTTTAATTATTTTTTAGAAATATTTTTCGTAGGAAACCATTTTGTCAGTTCGGTGCTCAAATGAAATTTGACGTTAGATATATTGAGAAAATATATATATATATATATATATATATATATATATATATTTTTTTTTTTGATTTCATTTATTTTTTGTACCTCACACAACTATGTTGTCAGGCTATTATAGTTTTGTGTGGACCCAAAAGTTTTTAAAGCGGCGAAATATTGGTTCTAGATTCACATTTTGGGTACCATTCGTCATATGTCGACAAGCCGAATCTAGACTGTCGATCCATCCGTCGGGTAACGATCGGTTTATATTCAGAGGATGAAATGAAACTGAGCTAGGAACTTCACACTACCAGAAATTTGTATGGGAGCCATTCAAAACATTGGACCTTTTTTGAAAACTTTCACATGGAATCCGAAATGTCAAATTACAGTCACCTTGTGGTTAACAGCTGCAAAATACCGCAATGGATGCAGTCCTTCTTTATATGGGAGGCATGTAAAATGATGGATATCGAAAATCTTCTGTAAAGATGTGTTCGCCCTTCAAGAACATAGAATTTCAAATATCTTGGGAAAATGTGGCTAAAACATTAAAAGGACCGAAAGTTGAGTGGGACTACACTGTTGCAAACACGGAATGTCAAATTATAACCATTTTGATTGGAAAATGCGACTATAACTACAAAATACCAAAAATAGGTGCTATACCAAAATGATAATTTTCTGCAAATATGAATGCCAGCCTTCATAAACCCTCAATGAATTTAAAATCCTTCGAAATACTGAAAATGTATTGGAGCCATTATTTGAAAGCTATAAAAGACATGAATCCATATTATATACATATGTATGTATATCTTCTATCTATATACATAAAAATTAATTGCTGTTCGTTAGTCTCGCTAAAACTCGAAAACGGCTGAACGGATTTTTCTTAATTTAGTCTTGAAGTGTTCGTGTATCTTAAGGGAAGGTTTAAAAGGTGAAAAAATTTTGAAAATCGCGAAAAATTTGCAAAAAAATATTTTGAAGCATATTTGCATTTCCGCGAATTTAGTATCGAGCTATATTGATAGCACCACGTCGTAGTTGTTATTTTGAGGTATTTTGGGCGAAAATTTGTAGCGTATCATTCCTTTAAGCCAACATTTGTCATTCATTGAAATTTCAAAATATGTACATACATATGTATGTATTTTTTTCAAATTCGATTGACATTGTATTGAAACATTTTTTGGGGGAATACAAAAAATAATTGAGAAGTATGTTATTGAATGTACGCGCGATCATTGTATGTACACGTTTTCCATAGAATTCAGGTACATTTTAGGACTAATGCAAGGATGGAAAATCAGAAGACATTCTGAATCGAGTTCGTGGCCATACAGGGTATTCGGATTCTAAGATCCATGCCTTGATTAATTTGTTTGAAAATAATAATATGAACATGTTGTTCCTTAAAGTAAATGAAATGTTGATATGCAACGGGAAATATAAAATCAGGTGGTTATATGCCAAATCGTTTTTCAATATCTTTGGACTTATAAACAGAACACGTCGCATATATCCCATACAAAAAATGTGTATCACAGAGAAAACTAATATACGAGATATTTTCTTTGCAAAATTCTATCATTAAGTTCTGTTGTAAAGAGAACAACCGACAAAAAAAAAAAAACAGCAATATTAGAAAAATAGCATAATATCTAATTTGATGGTTGTACCAAAACCTCCGTCCGATGTTACCTATTCGTATTGAACATGCCAACTACCGATAACACTCAGGTTGGAAAACGGGAGTAAGAACCTTTAGATATAGTGCATAACTTCTGGGATGATGTTCTGCGATCCGTTATGCCATTATATGGGTGCTCCCCGGAAACTTGGATCAATATTGATAATTCTTTGTAAGGAGATTTTGAACTCACTGATCATTTAAAATATAAAATTACAGCCAAATTGGTTGAAACACGTGACCAAACCCCCAAAATACAGAGGAGTGGACCAATATTGACAATTTTAAGTAGGATTCATGCTACCAAATAAAACAACCAATTACGGCTGATTAGGTTGAAAAACGTGCCCAAATCCCCAAAAATGTGGAGTGCAATTATATGGAGGCTTTTCCGAAGCTTGCACAAATTTTTAAGGAACATTTTCTACTCAATGACCATCCAATATATAAAATTACAGCCAAACACCGAAAATTAAGGAATTACCTGGATACTTGCCAATATTGACAATTTTAAGTAGGATTGACAATTTATTGACAATTTTAAGTAGGATTCATGCTACCAAATAAAACAACCAATTACAGCTGATTAGGTTGAAAAACGTGCCCAAATCCCCAAAAATGTGGAGTGCAATTATATGGAGGCTTTTCCGAAGCTTGCACAAATTTTTAAGGAACATTTTCTACTCAATGACCATCCAATATATAAAATTACAGCCAAACACCGAAAATTAAGGAATTACCTGGACACTTGCCAATATTGATAATTTCAAGTACAGATATTCTGTTGTAAACCGTGCCCAAGATCTTCAAAATATGGAATGTTTATTGCTATCGTTATATGAGCGGTACTCCGAAATATGTGTAAATATTGATAATATGTGGTACGGATATTTTCTGCTCAATTACAACCCATTCTGTTGAAAAATCGTCAAAACTTCTCATATTGCGAGGTACGGTTATATGGCTAACCTAAATAGTGAACCTAGGAGTAGTAGCAATGTATGTGCAAATTTCAGAGCACTATCTCAAATCGTGGAGGGTAGAAAAAGCTAACTTACTATTGGGCTATCGTTATGTGAATTATACATCATCAATATTGCTATGTAAGACAACGTTTGCCGGGCCCGCTAGTATATATATATATATATATATATATATGGAAAATGTGGCTTAAACCTTCAGAATATCGAAATAACAATAGAACAAGTGAAAAAGCGTTAAGTTCGTCCCCTTAAGCGTTAAGTTCGTCCCGGCCGAAATTTGGATACCCTCCACCATAGATATACTGATAGGTACTTGAAATGAAAATATAGGGAAAATACCAAAAAGTGGACTCATACCGACATTTCTAAAAACCGAATATGTATACCCTGATACAAATTTCAGAAATTTTTAATGGATAATTATACTCTCAGCCTTATGGCTAATGACACGGTGAAAATGAGCCTCATCGAAAAATTGGTTCTAGACTCCATGTTTCTTTGGACCAAATTTGTTTTCATCCAAACTTTACCCATCTTATTATTTCTTCCAAACTTAATTCATGTTCGAAGATGGGGAATATCAGTCCGCTCCATCTGGTTCCTCTCACAGAGGGACTAGGCCTAAATGCGGGTTATAGTTCATATATAGTTCATTATCTAGTTTTTTATCTCGATATCCTCCGCAGGTGAAACGATTGCAACAGAGTCTTAATACTAAACCCAACGCGAAATAAATTCGATAACTATTTTAATATAAACAAGTGAAAAAGCGTTAAGTTCGGCCGGGCCGAACTTGGATACCCTCCACCATAGTTATACTGACAGATACATGCAATGAAAATATAGGGAACATACCAAAAAGTGGGCATATACCGATAATTCTACAAACCGATTTATGTAGTTCATTATGTACACCAAATACAAACTTCATCAATTTTTAATGGGGATTTTTCCTAAAATCTGTAAAATCCAAAAAGTGGACTGATACTGATAACGCATGGTAGAGTATAAAATCCTCAAACTACTGTAATTTAGATTACAAAGTTATATGAGGGTATGGCTAAAAGGGGAACAATATTGGTAGTGAATATTTGGGGATTATGATCGGTATTTGCCAATTGTGAACCCAATATTTTAATTGTTTATCTCAATTCTTTCCTTCAGGAGGTGCCTAAATTTGAGTTTTTTATCACAATATCTTTAGAAGGCGGAATACTTACAACATATGGCTAAATAGTCTTTGTAGGGTAAAAATTGACTATTCCCCGTAACGCAACACACGGAATAAATCAGATAACTATTTTAATATAAAAAAGGGGGTTATATGGGGACTACCCCTAAAAAGGGGTGAATATTATTAATTTTTGGTGGGGAGATTTGTTACCATATACGACTACAAAATACTAAATTTCAGCGAATTCGGTTCAAAAACGCGCTCAAGAACCTCAAAATATCGAAAATTGGGGGTACCCTTATATGGGGGCTACCCGAAAAAATTGACCTATATTTATAATTTTTTCTGGAGAGATTTGCTACCCAATAAAAACCGAAATTACTAAATTACAGCCAATTCGGTGAAAAAATCCGGTCAAAACCCCCCAAAAAACTGGAAATTGGGAGGTACCTTTATATGGGGGCTACCAGAAAAAGTGGGCCTATATTTATAATTTTTAGTGGGGAAATTTGGTACCCAATAAGAACCCCATGTACCAAATTTCAGCGCTCAAGAACCCTAAAATACCGAAAATTGGGGGTACCCTTATATAGGGGCTACCCGAAAAATGGACCTATATTTATAATTTTTAGTATGGAGATTTGCTACCCAATAAGAATTCAGAGTAACGAATTTCAGCGAATTCGGGCTAAAAATGCCATCAAACCCCTCAAAATACCGCAAAATTAGGGGTACCCTTATATAGGGGCTATCCGAAAATATGGACCCATATTTATAATTTTTAGTTGAGAGATTTGCTACTCTATAAGAACTTAATGTACCAAATTTCAGCGAATTCAGTTGAAAAACGCGCTCAAGAGGTATGCCTAAACGTGGACCGATAAAGACCATCTTCGAACTTGACCTGCCTGCAGACAGAAGACAACCCTATGTAAAATTTTAGCACCCTATCTCAATTTCTTCAGAAGTTAAAACAGACGGACAGAAGGACGGACGGACATGGCTATATCGTCTTAGAATTTTACCCTGATTAAGAATATATATTTTATAGGGTCGGACATGAATATTTCGATGAGATACAAACGGAATGACAAAATTAATATACCCTCCATACTATGGTGGAGGGAATATAGAAAATTAATATGAAGTTTGTAGGATCTTAAATAGCTCCAATTTTTAATCATTGTATAAATATCTTGCATGTTCTATAGAATATTATATATATATACAGTGGCTCCATCGAATAATCGGACAAGTGGTTGTCAGATATAATAACGCTTTACATTTCAAAAAAATTGTCTAAATGTGTAGTTTTTTCGCTTTTATTTACACATTACTTACTTATATTTCTGAACAATACAAAAAACAACAACTTTCCTAGTGATAACAGTAAATTTCGCCAGAAAAACAAAATTAATTCAATTTATTGTGTTCAACGCAAAATCGGACAAAGCAAAGTATCAATGGTAAAAAATGCAAAAAATCGAGAAACTAATATTTAGTTGCATATTCTTTGTTGTCCAGAACGGCCTGTAAACGCTTCGGTATTGATTTGACCAAATTCTGACATACCTCCGGCTCTATGGAGTTCCACGATTCCAGTAAAGCCTCCTTAAGCTGTACTAAGGAGTTAAATTTTTTTTCATACACTCTCCTAGCTAATTCTTCCCAAAGATGCTCAATTACGTTAAGGTCTGGGCTCTGTGCAGGTGTTTGTATATGTTTGGGGCAGTTATGGATCAACCAAAGCTTTGCTACACCTGATGTGTGCTTGGTATCGTTGTCTTGATAAAAGGCAAAGTTGTTCGCGATACCCAATTTGTCTGCACTTTGCTTTACATTTTGTTTTAAAATGTTGTTTGGTATTCTCATTATTATAGTCAGCATTTGGCTTACGCCACACATACATCTTCCCATCTGATCCGTGCAAATTAAACTTGCTTTCGTCAGTAAACAGAACCTTAATATAATGAAAACTATCAATAGAAATTTATTTTAAGATGATCTATCATCAAATTACCTGCTTCCAATAATCGTCTGGTTTTAGTAAAAACTCCTTGGCATATTTTATACTACAGTTTTTATTTTTAAGGCTAATAAATGGCTTTTTTCTTGCAACTCTCCCATAATAATTATATTTATGCAATGTATTGCGAATAGTATTTAGGCACACATCTTTTCCAGTGCGAGTTTTTAAATTTATTTTAAGTTCTTTTGCGGTTTAAAATGAATATTGTTTTATTTCTTTTAATATCGAACGCTCTTCTCGCTCATTTAATATCTTCCCTTGACCTTCTCTGCTTTTATTGGTCAATCGGAACTCATCACGGAACCTCTTTATAATGTCGTGGACAGTAGATTTACTCATTCCTACCAATTCGGCAATTTCTCTTACTGTTTTATCTTCATAACTCAATTTATATATTAATTGCCTTATTTCCACACTGGATTGTTTCCCTTTTGGAGCCATTTACATTTATTTTTATTTAGTATTACCACTTTCTTGGTCTAAATGCAATTTACGAATGAATATGACAAACAAAATACCGATTTGAAGTTAATATTTGCATAATAACGGGACTTTAAACATTGATACTTTGCTTTGTCCGATTTTGCGTTGAACACAATAAATTGAGTTAATTTTGTTTTTCTGACGAAATTTACTGTTATCACTAGGAAAGTTGTTGTTTTTTGTATTGTTCAGAAATATAAGTAAGTAATGTGTAAATAAAAGCGAAAAAATTACACATTTAGACATTTTTTTTGAAATGTATAGCGTTATTATACCTGACAACCACTTGTCCGATTATTCGATGGAGCCACTGTATATATTAATATATTAAGCACAGATATTACAGATTTTAAACGGGTATTATGTCTTTGTGCATATGTTTGTAAAAGGCAAAAGGAATCGAGATAGACCCATGGTTCCTTTTGAGAATATACATGGATGAAATTTGGCACAAGTTACTTATGTGGCCCAAGGACGAACCCTATTGACATTGGAGAAAATCGGTTCAGATTTAGATATAACTCCCATATATATTTTCGTCCAATTTTAGGTAAATAGGACACCAAACTCCCTGAAAATCATTCGATTTGCACGAATTTTTGCACAGCGTACTGAATTAAGTCTAGAATGACGTGTGCTAAGTTTCGTGAAATTCGGTTCAGATTTAGATATAGCTCCCATATATATATATTTCCTCGATTTTAGGTAAATGGTGCACCAAAGTCCCCGCAAATCTTTTGATTTGCACGAATTTTGGCATAGCGCACTAAATTAAGTCTAGAATAATGGGTGCAAAGTTTCGTGAAAATTGGTTCAGATTTAGATATTTTCGTCCGATTTTATGGCTTTCCATTTTGGTATAGCGTACTGAATTAAGTCTAGAATGATGTGTGAAAAGTTTTGTGAAAATCGGTTTAGATTTACATACACCTCCTATATATATTTTCGTCCGATTTTAAGTAAATGGTCACTAAAGACCCATATCTAGGTCGATAGACACAACGTACTGAAATTAATATAAATTTATCTATGACAAGTTTCCTTGAAATCTGTTCAAACATAGATATAAGATAGCTTCCATATATAATTTCGACTTATTCATGTTAATTGTACACCAAATAATCAATGGGTGTCTGATTGAGATTAAATTTTAAACAGTGCAGCATACCAAATAGCGTATATTGCTTTAAATTGATTTACAAAATTTAGCATATGTTGCAGAATGACAGAATTGATGTTTGTCGGTTTAGATATAAAGATCACATATTTAAGTTCGTCCGATTTCATGTCAATGTTCCTTCCAACTGGCGACGTCTTTTAGGATACATATGCAGAATATACCCAAAGTGGTGAAGGGTATCATTTAGTCAGCCTAGTCCGACTTTACTACTTTCCTTACTGGTTTTAATATGGCTTACAGCACGTATACTATAGATTTTTGTAACTCAAATGGCTTTGTAAAATGTGTTGTTAATTTTTATTAAATAATAAATAATAATATTGACGAAAATGCGATAGAAAAAATCAATTTCTGGTGATGTGTGTGGATCTGAATTTCAACCAGATTTATAGCGTCGATAATTATCAGGCTATGACTATGGCGCCGAATGTGTCCCATCGAACGTACCCCGGGTAGGGGCACATTCGGCGAATTTGACTTTTTTTACAAAACTTTAAAAATGTTTAACTAATACTAATTTATTAATTGTTTATGGTACTAGTTTTTATAATTAAGTATCAGAGGACAATAACCAGCCATAAAGTTTTTATATCTGTTGTATAAGTACTGAGATAAAGAGCTCTAAACAAAAAGTGCCGAAGGTGCCCCAGTCTGCCCTACTACATGTGTGGACAACTGTAAACACCATATAATCGTTATATACTTACAAACAACAGCAGATCCTAGCACATCAGATTTAACATCCACAGCAACCAAAATAAACACTTTTATAATGACCGTTTGTTTTTAAATATTCAAATATTTGAACATCAGAAAAATATAACGATGTTTCGAAAATAAGGTTATAAAATCAGTTTGGAAAGAATTATCAGATTTGAACCTTTGCAGAGACAAAACTACTTTAATATAAAATTTCATATATATTCTAATTGGAGAGTTTTCTATCAATTCTAATCAAAAATTGTCCTCCGTGTTATGTGGTTTTGAACGCGATCGTGACACTGTGCGCTGTGCAAAATGTTGTCTCAATCGGACAAATATTCAATTCCATTAAATATATATAGGAACAATATTTAAATCTGAACCGATTTTGTACATAATGTTCATCATTGGACCAAATAACCTGCGCCAAATTTCATCCGGTTCGGATTGTAAATGCGACCTGTAAATTGTTTATAATTTAATTTAAATGGACAATAATACAATACGAGTACGTATCAAATGTTAAACTTGAAATGATGTGTACTATACTTAATATTCCTATTTACGTCACAACTGACTCAACATAAGATTTACGACATCTGACACAATTTTAGGCCATTCAAAACATCAATATGAATATTGAAAATAGGTGTGCCTAAATATTCATATTGTGTCATATCAATTTAACTAATTTATGTTATGACACTTATTAATACTTCCGTAAACAAATGTGTTTCAATAATCCTCAACAAAATATTGGACCTAGACAGATATATTTGAAGCTTTCAAAACATAAAAACAAAATATTCGAAATGACTGTTTTGACAATACAAATGATATATTGGGGATTAGCATTATCTCGCTAAAACTTAATTTATTAGTTACACATTAATTTTAAATGTCCAAAAAGACAACACGAAATAACTGTTTTGTTGGTTGGTCGGCCACCGTTGGAAGAATTCTGAAATTAAAACTGGTAATAGATGGCAAAGTGCTACCTAATTCGTTGTATGTCGATAATTAACTACTTGTTTTATAGGTGTTGAAATTTAATTGGAAAATTATTTATCGAAATTTGTTTTGGTAGCTTCGCCAAGATAATAAAATATGAACTTTAATTTAAAAATAAATTAATATAACGCCAGAAAACAAATAAAATAATTATTATGAAACAGATACTTTGAATGTGTGAAATTGCTAATGAGATATGTATCATTGTACTCTAAAATTTGTATGTATAAGTATGTGACGAACATTTAATACCCTACGTTTACCCCGTAGTTTAACATCCTGCAGAGGTTTAGCTTAAATACAGGGTATTAATTAAAGGAACATGATCAATATATAGGAAACAATATTATGTTAAATCCTTACTACATAGACTTACTTACTTAAGACCATGTTCGGCAATGTTGTCTTCCACTTGATATTCATGGCCTTCGCCTTCTGCGAGAGCCATCAGCTGGTTCGCTTTTATATACCCTTTGAGGCATCCTCATCCATTCTCACAACATGACCTAGCCAACGTAGTCGCTGCAGCTCGACACGTCTAACTATGTCGATGAAAATATGGTAGAACTCGTGGTTCTTTCAACGGCGATATTCAGATCATTCGGAGAATTTTTCTCTCAAACACTCCAAGAGCTACCTCATCTGTTTGCGCAAGTCCCATTCTTCTGATCCATACACCAGCACGGGTATTATCAGCGTCTTGTAGAGTGTGAGTTTGGTCTTGCGAGAGGTGGTCTTGTCTCTAAATTGCTTACTTAGACCATAATAGCATCTATTGGCGAACACTATTGTCCTCCGAATTTCAAAACTGATGTCATTAGTTTAATTAATGGGGGGTAACAAGGTATATAAAATCTTTGACTACCTCGAAGCTGTAGTTCTCAAGTTGATCCGGGTCTACTGGCGTCTTGCGCATACCATCAGCTTGGTCTTCTCGTCGTAGGCGAGTAACATGTGTTGTTTGGTGTACAGAGTGCTATTTCTGTTCACCTTTGCCACTCTTATGGACTTTTCCAGCAGGATGTTAAAAAGGTCACACGACAAACTGTCACCTTGTCTGAATCCTCTTTCGGTCCTCTTTCACTGCTGATCTTGTGGCAGTTAAAGTTATTCTGAATAACCGTATTCATTTTGCAGGAATGTGAAGAACTGGTCAATGGTCAACAATGTCTTTGACCATTGGCTGCAGTTGTTCACACAGCACGCTGGATAGCACTTTATATGCGATGGGGAGGAGACTTATTCCTCTATAGTTGGCACATAGTCTTGACTAGTTAAGTCTTGAATAGTTCGGCTTGTAACTCATCGGCACCTGCTCTTTTATTATTCTTCAGTCGGTGGTATACATTTTATAACGTCATATATTATTGGTTCTGGGGTATCCTCTTCACCCCTACTATTTGATACCAAATGCTCCTTCCAAATCCTCAGCACGCTGTGTGAATCTGTCACTAGGTTTCCTTCTTCATCTCTACAGGAGGGTGTGCCTGCACCAAAGCCTTCGGTTTGGTGTTTTACTCGTTGGTAAAATTTCCGGACTTCATTATGACTCCTGTACATCTCAATTTGCTCACGTTTTACTTGTTCTTTTTTAAATATGTTTCTTCTCTCTTCTTTTCTCCCGATAATTCTCCATCGCATTAAGTGTTGCCCTATACGCTACGTTTTTCATATCAGTAGCATTACGACACTTCTGATCGTACCACGGATTTCTTGATGGTGGTCTTTGGTACCTAAGTCTTGGTTTATCACAACATGATCAATTTGATTTCTCGTTGCTTGATCAGTGGAAATCTAGGTGGCTTTGTGTATATCGGGATGCTTGAATCTGGTGCTGCTAACTATCATGTTTTTGCTGCCGCGTATGTTTCTTCATGGAGGCTGAATTTTCCCACGGTGTAGCCAAAAATATTTTCCCTTCCGATTTTTGCATTAAAATCTCCTAGAAAAATTTTAATGTCATGGCCAGGGCAGCGGTGTGTTTCTAGGCGCCCGTAAAATATGTCTTTGGTCTGTTCCTCTTTGTCTTCGGTCAGAGCATGGGCGCAAATGAGACTGAGATAGAAAAACTTCGCTTTTATATGGATTATAGTAATTCGCTCGTCTACTGGAATGAATCTATAGACTAAGTCTTTTATTCTCCTGTTAACCATAAATCCGCAGCCAAATTCATGTCTCGTTTCATGGCAGGGCGTCAAAGCGAAAACTGCGCCTGTTTTGTACAACGTGCGCAAATTCGTAGTGCATATTCGCAGATCGTGGTCCTATATACGTTTGCGGGGGTCGTCAACATTAGAAGGTTTTGATTTTCTTTGAGTGTGGGAAACTAACCCGGCCTCAACCCATTTTTTATAGTTCTTATGGGTGAACTCGCGGCACAATTTCAAAGGGTGATGGAAATAGTTACCCCAGGTGACACCGCGGGCAGGTCAGTGTCCGAATTGAGATGAAAGAGGGACCATGATTGACCTGGGTTTCGTTAAAGGGCCAACATTTTGAAAAATTGTACATCTCATCTGAAAGGAATTAGTATTCGATCCAAACTTTACAAAATGTAATATCTAAATCCAGCCTTGACCTAGTGAGATGATGAGTCCAGTTCTTGATAATGGACATCCTACTTTGTTTATTAATTGTACAAAATGGAACCTATCGATCTATTCTCTTAATACCTCCCTCATAAAGGGTCAGACAGAGACATAAAAGTATAAAGATAGGACAATCGATACGTAAACACTTTCCAACAGATGGATTTTCCTCTGTTGTTACGATATCATAACAACAGAGCGAAAACTAACGGTTTTAGTGCAATATCTTAAGCTTATAAAATGAAAACATATATTTTGAGTGCAGACCTGTGATTTCATTTACATTTTATACAGACATTTTCGCGTATTGATGTTTTTATTGATAACATGCCTCTGATATACCTGATTCCCCCTGGATATTTTTATACCCTACACAACTATGTTCTCAGGGTATTATAGCTTTGTACAGCCCCAAACGTTTGTAACGCCGCGAAATATTGGTCCTAGACCCACCTTTAAGTATACCGATCGTCATATCTCGACTAGCTGAGTCGATCTAGACATGTGTGTCCGTCCGTCTGTCCATTATAATTTGTAAACACGATACAGGCCACAGTTATGGACCAATCTTCACGAAATTTTGCATGTAGGATGGGTTCTGGCCTATGAAGACCCCTATTGTTTTTGGGAAAGATCGGTTAATATTTAGGGGATGAAATGGACCAAAAACTTAATTTTTGTCGGTTTTTCTGGTCGCTCCAGAGGCCGCAATTATGGCCCAAACACCGCGATTTTTTGCATGGAGAAGGGGATCCGGCCAGAGAATAAGCATGCATGTTTTGATAAATATCGGTCAATATTTAGCGGGTCAAATGGACCCTGACTTTTGTGTGAAAAATTACAAAATTTGTATTCTACAGCGTATATATTTACTCCTGAAGGACCTGGACCCGAAAAGTTTATATTATATACAAGAGGAGTGGTTGACCTTCAAATTGATACCAATTATATTGTCGTATGTACTCGGATGTGGGAGTTACACTTAAATATGAACATGTGCTTACGTATTAATATATTATTTAGTAAAACATCACCACGCTATAGGGCTGAAATATGGCGCTGATAGCTTTGAAATGTTCCATGAGGTTCCAGGTATGGTCAAGGACAACGCCTATAATTTCCGGTGATGATCTGATAATAATATTGGAATGGAGTGGACCGAAAACTTAATTTTTTATGTTTTTTCGATTCGATCTATAGACCACATGCCGAACGTCACAATAGAACCCACAGTGAATGGAATCTGGACAAGAAATATTGCCCATAATCGGAATAAAAATCCGCAGAAAGTTAGATTTCCGTGGTAGTTGTGTAGGGTATCGTATGGTCGGCCCCGTCCGACTATACTGCTCCGCTCACTGGTTTATAAACTATTTTGTCAAAATGCATTTTGTCGAGTCTTTACGGTTTCTATGTCTTTATGTCAGATTCACTTTTGGTTTTCAGGTATTCTATGACAATGTTCATTCCCAATTGCCGTCGCCTCTTCTAGAACTTTGTTGGGTGGCTACAGGAGTAATGATGTCCAGGAAATTCGTCTCAATCATCAGAAGATCAGAGTGTTTGGGTAGATCTCTGAAGTGATGGTTCCTCAATTCTTGGAAACTTTATCAGTCAGCTTTAACGTGGTTCAGGAAAGTACGACGTTCATAAGTAATGAAACCTGGCTGTCTATGAGAGGCTCCAGATCCGACAATTTTGCTTGTTTAATTCGAATCTACTCTAGTTCCAGAATGTCCCTACAAAATTTCAAGTGAAAATCTCAAGAACTCTTTAAGATATAGCCGATTTATTGTGTCAGCATCAGGTGACGGCAAGAGTGATTCACAAACTTTAAACGCATTTTTCTCGAAGCTGTGTTTTACGAGTGGCGGGCACGATAACTCAAAAACTAATAATCCAATCGGTTCCAAATTTTGACACTTTTCTCTGGGAGTGTATAGCTCTCGTATAGGATAAAGCCAATCGGTGAAGATCTTCCTTATTTTATAACATAGTTTGTGGTCCAAAATAGGCGATTTTTCAAAAAAAAAAAAAAAAAAAAAAAAAAAAAAAAAAAAAAAAAAAAAATTTAAAGTTGTTAATTGTTGTGCGAAGTCAATAATCCTAGTTCATGCGAGGGCCTTACATGTACTCTTTCTAACGCCGTTGGAATTTTCGGATTCCGTTATTCCAGTGAGGAGCCACCATGTGAATTGGGCACCTTAATTTTGTGGTCTGCTAGACTCATCTGTAGTAAATCTTTGCCACTTAGTTTGTAACTCGTTGAAATAATCATGCTAGACTCTATAAAGTAAAATTTTGATCAGTGAAAAATTCGTAAAAGATCTGATACTCAATCGGTTTCTGTCAACTCTGAGCTCTATATCGATCATTGGCTCCAGTGAGGTAATAAGTTTCTTACAAAATTGTTTTTGAATATTTGTTATCCTTGATTTGTGAAATATTCAAAGCGTCAATTTTATTGTGTCTCTGCTGGATAAACGACGTGTGTCATTTCGTTTTAATATCACTTTTAATCATTTGATATTTCCCCTAGAGATCTCATAAATAAGATAGCCAGAATCTGTTTTATTATTTTCTGAAGTCTGGTTTAACTAGCCATGATGTTATTTCTTTATTGTTTGCTCCATAGACAAAGCAAAAAATGTGAAATACCTTCCATGCAAAACAATGTCATGCCAATTTTTTGCTTTGAAAATTTATTTGATTGGCTTTGGCATAATTTCTTGATTTCGCATTCAGTTTTTATCGCTTCTTGATAAATGACGACAGATCTGTTCCGGTGTGGGGGTGATCTTATGGACAGGTTGCGAACAGGTCTAGATAAAAATTTTCGACATAGCCAATTTCTATAATTATAAGATTGACAAATAGGGTGTTTATCGTTTAATGTCATTTAAAAGATTAATTCTCTCCGCTTATGGATTTTTATAGATTTTAAATTTGGCTGAGTGTCTGCATGAAGTTTTATTTATGATTTTACTAAGACGTTTTCTTATTAGCTAATGTAGTTTTTTGTTTTGTTAGGAAATAATCTAGTAAGAATACAAGGAATTCTCTTGAAAATTAAGCAATTATTTATCAATTTAAGTTTTTTTTGTGATTATTGAAAACTGGTCATTTATTTAAATTGTAGAATAGTGGAAATTTCCATTTTGATTTTAAATTTAATATTTTAAGTATGATGTAAGTAGGTGGATGTAGGAAATTCATTCTTAGCTACTTTAAGTGCCGATTTTAAAATATATGTTAGAGTGGATTATTCTTTGAGCACTTTTTACGTCATAAAAATAAAAAGAAAACAAATTTTTGTCATTTTGAAAGTATCTAGTACTTAATAAATTTATGCAATAATTGTAAAAAATAACAAATAACCATCATGAAAAAGAAAATCTGCACAAAACATAATAGAACTGGAGTTAAAAAATATCGACAAGTTTTCAATGTTGGTTTTGTGATAATAATTTTTTTGAAACATTTATTGCTATTATAACCTATATAACTATATTATGAGCACATTATAAGTTTGTAACGCATCGATAGACCCAGTCGATCTAGCTATGTGTGAAGGTATTTAGGGGATAAAATGGACCAAAAACTGTAATTTTGTGCGATTTCTTTTGCGGTTTCTCTAGGGATCACTATTTGTACCCGACCATCACGAAATTTAATCTGCGGAATATGATTCTGCCAAAGAATAAGCATGGTTACACCGTGACCGCTTGGGAATATCGGTCCACTCCATCTGGTACCTCCCATAGAGGGGCTAGTCCTAATGCGGGTTATAGTTCATATATAGTTCATTATCGAACCTTACGTGCTAGTTTTTTATCTCGATATCCTCCGCAGGCGAAATGATTTCAACAGAATCTTAGAACCAAACCCAAAACGCGGAACAAATCATAACTATTTTAATGTAAAAAAAGTGAAAAAGCGTTAAGTTCGGCCGAATCGAACTTTGGATACCCTCCAACATAGAAATACTGACAGGTACTTGAAATGAAAATATAGGGAAAATACCAAAAAGTGACCTTTCTACAAACTGATTATTTAAACCATAATGTACACCAAATACAAATTTAAGCAATTTTTAATGAATATATATACCCTCAGCCTTATGGCTAATGAGGGTGTATAGGAGCTATCCGAAAAAATGGACCTATTATAATTTTTTGTGAAGAGATTTGGTACCTATTAAGAACTCCAAATACTAAATTACAGCCAATTCGGTGGAAAAATGCGACCAAAACCCCCAAAATATTGAAAATTAGGAGGTACCGTTATATGGGGGCTACCAGAAAAATTGGACCTATACTTATAATTTATTGTGGAGACATTTAGTACCCAATAAAAACCCAATGTACCAAACGAACTTGACCTGTCTGCAGACAAAAGACAACCCTATGCAAAATTTCAGCACCCTATCTCAATTCCTTCAGAAGATAGATCGTCTTAGAATTTTACCCTGATCAAGAATATATATACTTTATAGGGTCTGAATATGTTGATGAGTTACAAAATGAATGACAAAATTAATATGCCCTCCATTCTATGTGGAGGGTATAAGAAAGGGAATATGGAGACGTTATATGGAAACTATGCTTAAACGTGGATCGAAATATCTCATCTTCGAACTTGGCCTGCCTGCAGACAAAAGACAAACCTATGCAAAATTTCAGCACCCTATCTCAATTCCTTCAGAAGGTAGCGTGATTACAACAGACGGACGGACAGACGGACGGGCATGGCTAGATCGTCTTAGAATTTTACCCTTATCAAGAATATATACTTTATAGGGTCGGAAATGAATATTTTTATGAGTTACAAACGGAATGACAAAATTAATATACCCTCCATACTATGGTGAAGGGTATAAAAAGTGGCACAAGAGTGGTAAGGCCAAAAAAAAGTATAAAAATTGCTACTTTGGTGGCACGGTTATGCTAATGAAAAAAGTAAGTTCAAAAGTCGGCCAATGTACAATATTGGAGCATTTGGTATGATGCAGCACAGTACGATGCCCAAAATTTTATATCGATAAGAGAAACATTTATTATTAAGTGCACAATGTCCATGGACTGAGACGAAAATGCATAGAGATTATATCTACATCTGAATATATTTTAAAAAGAATCCAAGACATGTTATTCGGGATTAATTTGGTACTTTGTGAACAAATTCGTGTCAATCGGACAAAATGTAGTTATTTGGGGAAAACTTTAGGCGAAAGCTTTATCTAAACAGATTTTAAGAAATTTTCAATCCATACATTATGCAATTTTTCATGCCAATAAACATAGTCTCCGAGGAGCCTAATGGGAGCTATGTCTTAATCTGAACCGAATTTCTCTAATTCCAAATAAGTGACATGTCCACATTGTTCCCAATTTGATACCAACAGACGGAGAAATTTTGTTTTTTAATTTAATTTAAACCGAGGTGGTTGTTCGGCTTGCAATTGTTGCGTCTAGTCTCATTAGAAATGCATACATAAATAAAGTTTTCGCCACATTTCATTCCCGAGACATCATCTGATTATCATCGAAAATTAACCGTAAGCATATCCTCGAAATGTATTCTCCCAAATGTGGTAATGGTAATACTCAAAATCAAAATACTAACCAAATCAATATAATTGGTATCGATTTAAAAGTCAATCACCATAGAATACAAATATTCTAATTTTTCACACAAAAGGGCCAAACTTTGACCGATAAATATTGACCGATTGTTATAAACAGAGTCCTAATTATTCATTGGTCAAATCCCTTTTCTCATGTAAAATTTCGTAACGCTCGGGTCAGAAAAATCGACATAATGGACAGACGCACGGACGGACTCACAGGTCTAGATCGATTCAGCTAGTCGAGATTGTGGAATTTCGTAAAACTTATTCCAATTTGATTATCACATTTTCCTTTTTACTGTATGAAGACACTGTTGCAGAAATTATTTTTGTAAAGAATCATTTATTCTTTATTTGCATACTTATAGCATATTTATACAATTATAAACATTTAACAAACAAACAAAATATTGATTAAAAATATAGTAATAATAATAAAAAAACATTACAAAAAGTTTCTCGTATTCATAAATATTTACATACATTACATACATTGTTGTTGTTGTTGCTGTAGAATATAATTGAATTTCATATTGTATGTTTATGACTGCATAAAAATGTTAATAATTTCATGGTTTCTCTTTTATGTTTCTCGTGGTTTTGTTTTGCATTTATATTTTTATATATATTGTTTTTAAAATAATAATTAAAAAATTCTTTCTCATCGTCCATCAAACAATCAGCAGCAGTGATATCACATGTATCCGAAATGGCAAAGTTCCGGCGACTAATTACAAGACAAAGACATCGTTTGTTTTTGTATTGAAATGGTGTTTGTTTTTGTCGTGTAGAGAAAGAAATTAAGGACTAAAGAGAAAGGGGGAAATAAAGATGGAGAGAGCCTTTTGTGCATAAACAAGTGCAGTTTGGAAATATGGTGACTTATGGAGAGAATATCACAAAAGAGAATTGAAATGTGACAAGTTTAGGTGTTTTTGTGGTGTGAAATCAAGTGAGAGTTGGATTTTAAGTGAGAATCATTTACTTTTTTTTATTGTTTTGGTTTTTTATATGGCTCATTCAGTCAGTGTTGTTAAATTAGTTTTTTATTTATTTTTTTGGTTTTTTATGAACTCACTTTTTTATGTTTCTTTTTTTAGAATTAGAAGAGTGAAATATTTGTGGTGTAGGGAAATAGTATAAAGTATAGTTGTTGTAAAGTGTTACTTTTGTATCTCTTTTGTGCAATAGGATTGCAAAGAGTGACTTATGTTTATTATATTTTATTTATATTTTCCATTTGAGTTTCTCTAGATTGTAGCAGAGACAGTTTGTAGCTCTTCTTTGCTTTTGTTATTAATTCGTTTATTTTTTGTTTTGTATTTTTTTTTTTGTAAAGGCTCTTTTTTGTAGTTTTTTTTGTTGTTGTTGATATTGATTGGTTTTCGTTAATTTCATTAGTTTGCGTTTCACATCAATGCCACGGACTTAACGACGTTTGGAAGGAGGCAAGCTCAACAAGTAGTCCAAAGCCTTTTGGATTGCTGGTGGGATTGGTGGTGGTGTGGGCAAATGATCACCTTGTGGTTGGAAACCATTTTCATCATCGGCAGCATAATTCAATGTAATGAGATTGCCTTCGGGTGAGGTATACGACACCGAGCCCTTGGCAATGATAACATCACTAGTGTCGGGAGATGTGGCCTTTTTTAAAGTGCCAGTTTCTTCGCCCTTTATACCATTGGCTGTTTCATATCTGGAAGAAGAAAGAAGAAATTTTATTTAGTAGTAGAATCAGAGGGAAATACAGATTCTACATTAAATGGACAATAATTTCTCTTGGAGCTTGGTACCTCCGAAGTTTAGATGTTTGAAAGTTTTAATTGAATTTTTCTGATATAGCCTCCAAATAACTGTGACCTCGAATTTCAAGAACATTATTAAGTATAAATTCTCATGTGTCAATCAGAAAAACCAAAATTTGGTATTTTGGACTCTCAGCGGGAACGGTCCTATTGTTGAAATCTCGACAGGACTTTGAAAAGAAATATACTGGCAAAAAGTAGTTGCAATGTGGGTCCATGTTTGACATAGTTCCCAAGCGATGTTTATACCCTTCACCACACTGTGGTACATATGTTTGTAACATGCAAAATGAAACGAGATAGACCGATGGTTCCTTTTGAGAATATGCATAGAATCGTCTTCTGAGTCTAATTATGCATTATGCAAAGTAGAGGTCGCATTTATAATCTGATTTGGATGTAATTTGGTACAGCTCATTTATTTTACCCAAGGACGAATCCTATTGAAATTGGTGAAAATCGGTTCATATTTAGAAAAAGCTACCATATATATTTTCCGATTTTATGTAAGTCTCCGAAAGTCCCATATCGAAATTTCGCATATCGTACTCAATTGAATCTAGAATGATGTTTGTTGAGATTCGAGAAAAGCCGTTCTGATTAAGATATAGCTCCCATACATATTTTCGTCCGATATTATGTACGTAAAGAGCAAGCCAATTATATTTTTGTATATTCCGAAGTTTTTAATCTTTCATATTTGAAAAAAACACCGCAAACACTGCTCGCCTCTTCTCTCGAGAGATTTTCGCAGAATTTTTGACTTTTCCGTGCCTCAAAAGTCTTCCAAATAACAACCACTACTACAAAGTATATTGTGCCCCGTGCTAAATATTTTTAGGGCTTCCACCGCTTAGCTGCAAGCCATGCAGGAGATTGTACCACATTTTTAATTCTCCGAACCTTACAATATTAAAGTCATGAAATAACATTCCTTACTTAGGGAAAGCTAGGTACGCCCTTTAAAATATTTTTTTTAATTGGTCCAGTGTTCATCTTTATTGATGAATGACGGAAACACATATTTGATATTTCTAGAGGCATTTATTTCATCCATCACACCAGTTAGTTCAAGGAGCCTGGAACTTATTGTGGAAATTGTCACAAGAAATTCAACCCTAAATAACTAAGCTTGAAGATCGGACAGTTTTTATTGATCTTTTCTATTTAGTAATAACTAAAATTAAAAAAAAACTACCAACACACTTTTAGGTAACACAATGCAGGGCCCTACATTTATTGATAAATTTGGCAGAATCACCCGTATTTGGCTTTTATCGTTAATTCTTGTTAATTTGCTATGAATTTAACTTTATTTTCATTCTATGAAACGAATTTTGAATTTCAATTAACTAGTTTTAACGTTTTGCACACTAAACAGGTTTTTGTCTTAAGTCTTTTGTTTTCAATTCCCTTCGTTCAGTTATTTTTCCAAGCTTGCACAAACCTAGGTTTGTGTCTTAAATCTTTTGTGTTGTGTTTTGCTAGCGCCTCAAAGTATGCTTTAGATATTTATCAGTGTGCCACACACAATACTTACGCATAATTATACGAGCCATCTGGCTCAATATTTGACTCTTGACTAACAATAGCAATGGGATCTTGGGGTCTGGCCAAAACCAAAGATGCTGTGCAAGCAATAAGAAATACGGAAAGTTCCTGCAATGAGAAAACAAAAGAAATAAAAAATAATAACACAATTAAGGTCGGCAAAAAAGCAATAATCATTGTTAATACGGGTATTTTGGTTAGTGTTTTTTTGTTTTCTATTTTCCATTATTTGTATTTAATTGAGATTGATGTTTACATGGTTGGTTGACTATTTTGTGGTTATTTATATGTAAATTAGAAATTCAAAGATGATTCGGTAATTATCTTGTTAACAATGTATTTTCTATTGTAGTTGTTTGTTTGATTGCTTTTCCGTACGTTTCTCAAATAATTGCACATTTTTTAATATACACATAATTTTTTTTTAAATTTTATTTTCAAAATAGGGTGGATGCTTTTCGTTTGTTTATGCATTGAAATTTGTTTGCAAACGCTTTGTGTATAATTAAAAAAATCATGAAATGACCTTTGGTTTTTTTTTTGCCTATTGAGCTAATGAATTGCCTACGTGCCTTGAATTGCGAATGGAAGGTAATTGAAAAAAATAGTGTTTTGTATTTTAAAAATGAATTAACGATTTTTTTACAATTTGGGCATTATTATTAAATACTACTAGAGCACGTAGAGGGATATTTGACATAACTATTGAGGATTACTAAATTATATTTTATCCTTAATTATTTAATATTTTATTTGACATCTTTGAAGCCAACTAAATGGCATATGATCTCGGTAGCGGATACATTTCTTGCAGGCATTTGTCGAGGGGTGAAGTGCAAACTGAGTATCTGTATTTTGGAATTAAATTTTATCATTCGGCTTGGCGAACTTTATGCCCTTATTTGATTTTTTGGCATGACCATCGTAGATCAAACATAATTATTAATTTTTCGAAGTTGTATTTCAAAGCTCCATTCGTTATAAATCTAACACATTGTAGCCTCTTTCATTATCCCATTACCTGCTAAGGCTAAGTTTGTGGTTGTGATTTGAAAAAAGACCATTCGATCTGCTTAAAATGAAATTATGACAAACAAAATAATTGCCAATTATGTGGCTGGTTGTAAAAAACCGAAGAAATCCATAATCTTTAGTGACACACATGATCTGTGGCAAGTTGCATCATTTGTTGTGGTTTTGCGGCGTTTTATGCCTTAAAGGTTTATTGTCAAACTTAAGTTGATGCATTTTGTTGTTGTTGGTTTTTCTTGGCAGTGTTTAAAATGTTACATCTGGGAAGCGGCTTGGTGTTTGGGGCGTCATCAGATGCCGAAAAAGCTACCTATTAACTTAAAGACCTTTAAAAATTGTTTGTCAATTATAACGATGCATTATTTTTTATGGTAAAATGTCAAAAGGTAGGGAAAATAAATTTATATTTTGGTATATATATATAACTATTATATAGGTATGTCTGACAATATTTCAAAATCATTTTTTATGGATTTGGACTGAAAATAAACTGACCACTAAATTGAACAGGACAATGATACCACCTAGAAACAAATGTTTCTAATGGTGTAGTTATTTATTTGAAACCATAATTTGCAAAATTCCGTATCTTTTGTATGGGATGATTTCCAAGACTATTACATAAAATGGAAAATTATATATTGGAACCGATTTATTGTAAATGCTAGTTATATTTAAACCTGGACATAACTTAACACAAGACATTTTAGTTTCTTGCCGTAGAAATTTATTGTCAGTGTCATTTGGGCGCCATTTCATAAAATCGGATGAAATTGTATATGGTAGTAATTTCGATTAAACTCAATACTCTTCGCTGAATTGCATGCCAACTGAAGAATCTCATTTATATGGAATCGGTCAAAATTATATGGGAGCTATATCTAAATCTGTACCTATTCTTATCCATTGGGTTCGTCCTTGGACCATGTAAATTGGTAATAAATAAGACATGTACAGTGTTTACAAAATTGATGGATGTGTACAAATCCTCATTGCTGATGAGGGTATATACACTTTTCTATGATAAAAATGTCGGTTTCAGACGCCATGTTTCTTGGACCAAATAAGTTCCAGGCAATTTTGGATCGATTAAAAATGTCCGTATGTCCTCCTGTCTGCGAACGAAACTCTTAAAGGTAATAACCGATTTCATCTACGCTTTTCACATCGTAATATTTCTTCCAAATGTAGGTTAAGTTTGAAGATAGTACCTCCATCTTCGTTTAGTGCGAACGAGGTGTTGGTTTTGAATCAAATTGCGCACAACATAATACTTTATTCAAGCCTTTAAAGATGGGGTTTATCGGTTCATCCTTCTAGTACCTACCCACAAATAGTCAACACTTGGAAAATTCGTAAAGCTCATATGACATAGACCTGGTAGTGAGTGTCCAATTTAATCCAAAACTATGAGGTTTCCAAATATATGTATAGAAGGTATGTATATGAGAAAATGTAGCTATATTTAAATTTTTTTTTGGAAAATAAATGAAAAATATTAGTAAATTCGGCACATAATCAAACTTGAATCCAATAATGTAGGTTAATGACATTTTAGATTTATATGAAATTTTTGATTTTTACAACTGTTGGCGATTTATAAGGGTGGTACCAGATTAATAAATATTTTCCAACTTTATCTTAGGTTTGCAAAAATGTGCACCAGATTCGGACTCCAAAGATAAGCTTCAAAATTTTCCTCAATTTTACGACGATTTTAATTTAAAGACTTACAAATATATTCCGTGTGATATTTGCACTCTCTGCACTGTGGCTTCTTTTCCAAATCATAGTTTCCAGTGTACACATTTAATTAATAACATTCAAATTTTGTTCAAATTATTTATTTTGCCTTGTAAGGGCAGTGATCATTTCAAAGTAATTTTAAGTGATTATTTATACTCTTCTCCTTCTCCTGGCTTTCCTTTTCATTGAAAAACTTAGATCATCAAGCTCGACTCGAAAGAGTATAAATAATCACTTAAAAAAAATCACTTCACTTGACCGTACATCATCAAGGCATTTATTCTTTGGATAGATCCCCATCCCCATGGAAAATTTGAGATGGTCGGCTGATACTTGTGGCGGCTGAAGCTACTAGAAAACCAGACAAAAATAAAGCTTTCGGTCCATGTCATCCCCACCATTTAATAATCGTCTTGATCATAACCGGAACCTCAAGCTAAATTTTTTTAGCCATCAGCGCTACACTCCGCCCTCTAGAGTGGTGATGATAATACTAAACCATATCAGAATATTAAATATTTTCGTGTTGGAATCAATTGGAGTGGACAGTATATATTGTCCACTTCTCTCCATAGAATGCATTTTTGTAATTTTTCACACAAAAGCCTGGGAACATTTGACCCACGAAATATTGACCGAACTTCATAAAAACAGCCATGCTTATTCCCAGATTCCCTTCCTGGTGTAAAATTTCGTGATTTGGTCCATTTCATCTCCTAAATATTAACGGATCATTACCAAAAACAATAGGCGTTTTCTATGGCAAGAATCCATCCCACATGCAAAATATCGTGACGATTGGTCCATAACTCTGGTCAATATCATGTTTACAAATTATAACGGACGGACAGACATGTCTAGATCGACCCAGATAGTCGAGATATGACGATCGTTATACTTGAACATCCTGACAACATAGTTGTGTAGGGAATGAAAAGGAAAATATCGAATTACAATTGTCAGATTTGTAATTGGCACATTTTGTGAAAACATTACAAATTAAGGTATCGAGACATAGTGCCTAGAAATATAGTGTCTGATTACTCCAGCCTTATGGATTTATTTGTTTTAAACCACAAAATGTAATATATTATTTTATTTTTTCCATACGGCTGATTAGTTCCATTATTTGCTAACCAAGTGCAACTGCTTCAACACAACAGTTGTATATTCTTGACCACATGTTTTCAAGTAAGGGTACAGCTGCACAATAGATATACATATAGGTCCTATTTACAAATCAAATCATTTCGAATACAGTTATTTATTTTTAGTTTGTCTAAAAATAGATTAACTAAATTTATTTTTAACACACACACACACTCATGTAAATATATCCTTGTTAGTTAAAATATGTGTATATTTTCTTGGCGATATTTTGTCCGTTGTATATTTATATCATTTAGTTTACAAAATACACAATCACACACATTTATACACTTACAATTTTCATTTTGTTGTATGTATATATTTTTATAATAAAAAACTTTAAATTAAACTAGTTAATTTGTTTTCTTGTTTATTGGCTTTTTAAAAGATGTCCTTTCAAGAATTTTGCAAATTTCTTGCAGAGATCTTTAGAAGTTGTTAATTGAACGAGAGAATTTTTTATGATTTCTAATGCCGGCTACCAGCGCTATTTATACGGCTAAAAAGATGCAACCAAAACGCAAGCCACACCACTGCTGCAGTTGCTCTCCGATGGAAATTACACACAAAGACACACACAGGGCAAGCAAGGCCCACAACAACGACGACAGACACAAAAAGCCAAATACAAAACGAAATGCTCATACGGTGCTGATGACGACGGAGACGACAAACAAAGCCAAGTAGAAAAAAGAGCAGAACAAAAAAGCACACTTCACATATAAAGTGGCAACTAAGGCAAAATCACTGTAAAATCCAAAGAAAATATTGCAGTTGCAAAAATAAAAAAAAAAAAAAACAAAAGCAAACGAAGATGCTAACTACACTACCACACTAAGCCATACATGCACAAACTTGACAAAACTAAATATTGTAGATTTTGTTTGCAAAAAAATCACAAATAAAAATTTGAAAAACAAAAAACACCAAACAAATAAATAAATAAAATTCAACACGCCTAATAGTTAAGTGATGAGTTGAACTTAAAGAAAACTAGCTCTGCATTACGACAAAAGACCAAGCCATTTGATACCCTACCATATTTGTAGTGGGTAGTTTTTGTTTGCTAATTCATTTGTATATATTTTTTTAATTATTTACTTACATTTATTAAATGGAATAGAGATAAGTTGTTTTATTTGGTTTTTGCCTGTAACGGTTTTTGATTTTAAGGGAACTCCGCCCCCATTCTCGATTTAAAATTTTCAAGATTTTCAGTGGGTCTCTAAATGAATACCAACCCTTGTTAAGGTTTGTAATTTTTCACAATTTACAAAATTCAGTTTGTTATTGTTTTGTTGATATTTTTGTGATTAAAGAAAAGTCCTTATTTCTAATGGCGGCATGATATCATCTCACTGGAACATCGCTCAAAAATGTACAAAATGGAGGAAATTTTTTTTGGAAAATCGCCTATTTTTGATCACAAACCTTATTAAAAATAAGGAAGATATTCACCGATTGGTTTTATCCTAGTTCAAACAATAGCTATACAATCACAGAGAAACGTGTCAAAATTTAGAACGGATTGGATTATTATCTAGTTTTTGAGTTATCGTGCTCGCCATCCGAGAAAACAATGTTTCGAGAAAAACACGTATAAAGTTTCAGAATCACTCTTGCCGCCACTTGATACTAACACAATAATACATCTTCAAGAGTTGTTGAGACTTTCAATTGAAATTTTATAGGGACATTTCTGAATTATTGTAGGTGCGAATTAAATCAAACAACATAATTAAATTTTTGAAACCGCGACTGGGGAGGGGCTCTTATTTAAGTTTTTTCTTTCTCTCTTTATCAACGGCGCAACGGGTCCAATAATGGTTGTTGCGGAGGTTTTCCCCTGACTTTCCTTTTCCTTGCAAGACTTCGATCATTAAGCTCGAATTGAAAGAGAAAAAACTCACTTAAAAATAGAATAGGTTTGAAATTACATTTGTCTGAAACGTAATTGGTCAAAAGAATCATTGGATCTAAAACCAATATTTCGATGCGGCACATTTTAACCGTGACAAGGATATAATTACATAGATTCGCGAGTAGAACAATTCAATAATTATTTTTTGGAAAATTCTTGATTGCGCATTGAAACTAGAAGAAAACACTCAATATCGAGCTTCAAAATGTCAGTATCATTTAATATTAGATGTAGATTTTATAGATATATACTTTTACTTTGGCACGAAAGCCCTGAAATGAGTGGCTGTGTCACTGAGTCGGTAAGAAACATATGCGCTTTAATACACTTTGTTACAGGGTGTTATGTCATTGTGCATATGTTTGTAACAGGCAAAGGGAATATGCATAAATCAACGCAGAAAGCGTCCGTCCGCCCATGTTAAATTGTAAACAAACTACAGGTTGAATTTATGTAAAACTGCATGAAATTTGGCACATCCCACTTATTTGACCCATACACAAACTCCATTGAAATTGGAGTAGTTCGATTAACTGGTGATTAACAAGATATTTTAGTAGTTATCTGTAACTACCACTAGTTACCACATCATGCATTAGACTGGTGAATTTAACATGGATATGTCATTGGGGAAGCCTGCGATACCAGTGACCAGCCATTTAGGTAGTCAAAAAATGATGATTGAGTAGTGAATTGTAGTAATTGTGATAATTGTTTTCAATATTAACAAAAATATATATATTTTGTTTTGAAATAGACATTTTTTTTCGAAGGGAGAAATATTGATTATTTCTATATCCATTGGTAACCTATAAAATAGTTGATTCATTACTCTTCGCATTACTAGTAACTATTGAATTGGAATGATATTATTATAAAAAATGTTAAATTGACAAATGAATCAAACTGTCTACTTGTTGTACCATTTGGTGTATATTATGTAGTTATATAGCTACTTACAAATCGAACTAGTTGATTTGTAAGTAGCTATATAACTATATACTAGCAGACAATTGATATTTATTGAACAACTGGGTAAGTTCACATTTAGATATAGCTCCCATATATATATTTGTTCGATTACACAATAGTTCACCCAAGTCACAATGTTCAAAAAGATTGACGTATGTGCTTATAAAAAAAGTTTTATAAAAATCGGTTCAAATTTAGATAAAGCACCCATATGTATCGAGACAAAATCTTGCATAGAGTACCGAATTGAGTCTAGATTGACATGTGTTAAGTTCAGATTCGGTTCAAATTTTAATGTAGCTCCCATATATATTTTCGTCCGATTCTATCTAAATGGTGCAAAGCTCCTATAAAATTAGTTAAGAATGATATGTGCTATATTTCGTTAAAATCGGTTGGGATTTAGATATATCTCCCATATATATGTCCGATTTTTGGTAAATTTGGATTTTGTAAAATGTGTACAGATGTAGATGTTACCTTTATATATTTTCGTCTCAGGTCATGCAAATTGTGTACCGTTTGAGATTAAATTTTGGACAGCATACCAAATGGTGTGTGCCAGTGTGCTCAAATCGGTCCAGATCTAAATATTGCTCCTATACGTAAATATGCTTGCATATAGATTTCTGAATGGTATGTGTATGGATTGATAAAAATTGGTTCAATATCTATGTATGTAGATCGCATATTTACGGGCGGCTTCTGTTAAAATCCTAAACGAACGAATTCGAATGAATTTTGATCAAACAATATTTTTCGTTTCGAATTTTTGTGAAACAGGCTGTTAATTTTGTCCGATACCTTTGTTTTCTATATACAGAATATTGTACATATCATTATCTCTTGTATTTACCCAAAGTGCTGAAGTCCCCGTCCGTTATAAACATCCCTTTTACATTCAAGTAGACACACAGTTTCTATGCAAATATACTTTTTAGGTCAATATCATGAAAAGTTGGCAACGGCAGATTAATTAATCCAAAGGTATTCAAGCTTTCTCATACACTTTAATAATTTCCGAGTTATAAAGGGGTGAACATCGGCTTCAGCTATGTTAAAAAATTGGCAATATTGCCCATATTTTCCATTAAGTAACTAAATACCAATATATGATTTTTTTTAATTAATTTTTTTTTTTTTAATTTTAAGATTTGGCTCACTCTGTAAATCCAGTGTTAAAACTAAGTACAAGCCTTTGACCTATAATTTATGAACTTGAAATCCAGAACTTTTAGACCGATTTTTTAGTTATGATGATTATTTCCTATTAGAATTATGCTGTCAATCCTGAGACCAGAATTTTTGCAATTTGGTTCAGAACATTTCAGATTTGTCTCCAAGACATTCATTCCGTAGTTCACGGTCTATTTTGGAGTCTATACAGGAGTCGTACGCATTTTTTAACCACAGCGGTCAATCGAAAAGACATACCTAATTCTTCAACTTGATCTGACAGCATTCAACTTCTGTAAACATAATATACCCTCCATACTATAATGGGGTCTACAAACAATATTTTTTATTCTATAGGGCTTCCACAAGTCGTCTTATCCCATCTACTCTGAATAATCTTGCTCATTTGATATTTTCCAAACTTGGAATGATTTATTTTTATATATTTTTAAACAATTCAACATTCTTTCACCTTAAAATAAATTTTGCAATTTTATAACAGATTCTCTTCTCGACGGCTAGCCGGCTGTGGTTCAGCGAACACGAAGGCATGCCTTGGGGGCAAGTAAAAAATTCACATTTGATTATAAAATAAAACAATTAATTTATGTAAAAATGTAAATAAATTATTTAGTTTTAATTGAGAAATTGCTCAATTAGTAACACGATTGTATTTGTGTGTAAATGTGTTTGCCTGTGTATGTGTTTTTGTGCATTTTTATTACAATTAAATAACTGTACAATTCCATTGGAGGTGTCAAAAGCTGTGCACTTCAAATTCTGTTTGGGAAGTCATATCAGTGGGTTCGTCCGACAATATTTGCTCAATTCGTAACATTTGACGGTTGCTGCTCTCCGTTTGCATTTCAAATGGCGTTGTTGGGTAAAAAATAGTATTTTGTCACTGATAAAAGTTGGCCAATAGGCCATCTCGTATATTGGCCACATGTTTATGGTGTGTTCATATGTGGGTACCAACTTTTCAGACGACAAATGACCCAAGTGTTAAATTTGGTTAAGTTGGTATTTATCACATTAGCAACGTGCGCAGCGGTACATTCCATGTGGCAGCATCTTTTTGAAATAAATAATAATAAAAAAATATCTTATAATTAAGTGGCATGCATACGAGTATTGTTTCAGACAACAAGGAATCGATTGTTTACTGCTGCTGTTTGGCAATCAATGTAGATCATTAAAACTTAAATGTTTATGGTATAAACATTTAACCTATATTATTTTAGGCACTTAATATAGGATTTTTTTAATCACATTCATAATCACATAAGACCTTGAATATAGTTGACCAAACTTTTTCAATTTGTGAAAAGTAGTCGATTAGCCTATAATAATCCTAATATAGGACAATCAACAATTTTTAGTTCCGTTTGGTTTAAATAAAAAAGTGAGGTTTCGACAAAGATTGCAAACTCTCCATGAAGAGAAGACTATCAAATATAAGCATTTTGCTTCCTTTATGATAATGTTAGTTTTTGGGAAAAAAGAAATTCATTATTATTATTATTATATGAACTATATGACTTCGGAATGTCCGATTTGGGCCAAATATGCACCGTTTTGTTGTATGATTTGTTCCCATTTTAAAGGCATTTCTCAGATTTGATTGATATTTACGACGACCGGCATAACTGTGTGAGGTGCATTTTTAACATCAAAATTTCCTGAACGAAATCTACGAAACCACAATGTCTCATAATTGGCTGTTATACACAGTGTTGCCAATTTAGCACTTTTAGTGCTAGATTTCGCACTTTTTGAACTCGTTTAGCACCAAAAAAATTTATCTAGCACCTAGCACTTTTTGTAGCATTTTTTAATTTCTTAGGAATTTATTTACAAAATTTTGTTTTCAATGCAAAAAATCCCGTTTTTCGATTTCATATTGAATTTTGTTTCACGCATTGATCCAATACTGTCCAGCATGTGCCGTGCATTCGAAATTTCTTAAAAAATTGTCGGTACTTCATGTGGTGACTATGATATTGTCTGTTGGTAGATTGTTTATTTGGGAAAATGGAAAACCAAATTAAGTTGTACATTTTATGAGAGCGATGTAAAAATAAAGAACATGAATTATGTTGGAACTTTCTGAAACCAAGTTTTTTTATTCAACGGGAATCCCGAATGCCAAGTTATAACCACTTTAGATCACCGAAAAGGCGAGCGTACCCATTTATATGATTAGTATTTATGTTTTAGTAGGAAGATTTCAAACCCCATCAAAACAAAAAATAGAAAAAAATTTAGTCAATTGCGTGTCCGACGTCCCCAAAATGTCGAATATGGGGAGGGTACCGCTCTGTGGGGGCTACCCTTAAATATGGACCCATATTAACAATTTTTCATAAGGAAATTTTGTACTCAACAAAATTTAAACAATCAAATTAAAACCAATGCAATTGATGAGGGCTACCCTTAAAAGTAGCCCAATATTGATAAGTTCTAGTAAGACTATATAACCAGGTAGAACACAATATACAAATATACAGCAATTTAGGTCGAACAAGTGAAAAAGCGTTAAGTTCGGCCGGGCCGAACTTTGGATACCCTCCACCATAGATATACTGACAGGTACTATAAATAAAAATATAGGGAACATACCAAACAGTGTACATATAGCGACATTTGATAACTATCTTAATATAAACAAGTGAAAAAGCGTTAAGTTCGGCCGGGCCGGTTATATGGGGACTACCCCTAAAAAATGGTGAATATTAATATTTTTGGTGGGGAGATTTGTAACCATATACGACTACAAAATACCAAATTTCAGCGAATTCGGTTGAAAAACGCGCTCAAAAACCTCAAAATATCGAAAATTGTGGGTACCCTTATATGGGGGCTAACCGAAAAAATTGACCCATATTTATAATTTTTTGTGGAGAGATTTGCTACCCAATAAGAACTCAAATTACTAAATTACAGCCACTTCGGTCAAAACAACCCAAATATTGGAAATTTGGAGATACCCTTATATGGGGGCAACCAGAAAAAGTGGACCTATATTTATAATTTTAAGTGAGGAAATTTGGTACCCAATAAGAACTCAATGTACCAAATTTCAGCGAATTCGGTTGAAAACCGCGCTCATGAACCCTAAAATACCGAATGTTGGGGGGTACCCTTATATTGGAACTAACCGAAAAAATTGACCTATATTTATATTTTTTAATATAGAGATTTTCTACCCAATAAGAAATCAAAGTACCGAATACCAGCGAATTCGGTCGAAAAATGCGATCAAACCCCCCAAAATACCGCAAAATTGGGGGTACCCTTATATGGGGGCTATCCGAAAATATGGTCCCCTATTTATAATTTTTAGTGGGTAGCAACAATAATAACTCAATGTACCAAATTGTACTCAGACGGACAGACGGACATGGCTATATCGTCATAGAATTTTATTCTGATCAAGATTATATATGGGAAATTAAAAAATCTTTTAAATTCTTTGAAGCTGAGGTTTGCAAGGTTATAACTCGCGAAATATGAACATATTGCATATAATTTAAATTCATTTCTATAAAATGAAGTGTTCTTGTCAAAATCTTAAAATATTGGTAATAAATAATAAGTTTGGTGGAAGCTGTGATGGTGGTAATGTAAAAAAATGGGTAAAAATTTGTTGAAGTCAACGAGTTTTTTTTGTGTTCCTTCCTGATTTGTGATCAGTGACTAAGTTGCAGAATACCCCATGGACAATATGGTTCTAATGTATGATTTTTCGATATAATCACTGCATCCACCCGAAACGGATGCTGACATTTTGAAACCGGATTTTCGGTGTTTTTTGATTTTTTCTTATAAGTAGGATGCGCATCCAGATAATGAACTAAACTAATTATAGGATTGTAAAACTCGTGATTTTGCTTCGTTTAGTGTATATCTCATGAATGTGATCACCGTAGCTTCTTTGCAATTTGGTTCCAAAGGCGAAAATTTTGTGCGTACATTTTTATAAAAAACGTATTTTTTTAGTCTAAAATTAAGAAAGTTCATTCAAATTCCGTGGAACCCCGCGTGATTTTAGTTTTTTTTACGTGCCGGAACTAATGAGCCCATCTATGTTCAATTCCGCCCAATAAAAGGGCGGATATAGGTACCTTGAATGTGGGAAAAACTTCAAAAAATTATTTTGACAAATTCGCGAATATAATCGCGTTTTTCTTCGAATTGATTTCACATACATTTATTGTTTTGTTTTCATATTCGCGAATCTGTGTTAAAATAGGTCAAAAATACGCGAATAATATGCTAAAAAAATATATCCATACTAAAAAAATCGAAAATTCAAAAAACATTTCGATTTAATTAAAAAATTAATTTATTTCATTTTCAGATATATTCATGCTTCTATTTATTTTTCGCGACGATTTAACCTTAATTCAATGTGATTTGACAAGTATGCAAAGAAAACAAATGTGTTTAACCACCTGTGAAGAAATTCGCGAATTACAACAAATAGGAATTAATTTAATTTAAATTTGAAATACAAGATTTAAAATCGCTATAACTTTTGTGCGCAGCATCCGAATTTGTGAACGCGAACATATTTCGAATCAGCATATGTACCAAAATCATGAATGTGTTCGCAAAAAAAAATTTCAAATTTTTTTTATGGAATTTTAAAGAAATTTTGTAATTTCCCATATACTTTATAGGGTACGAAATGATTATTTCGATGAGTTACAAACGGAAAAACAAAATTAATATACCCTCCATACTATGGTGGAGGGTATAAAAATGTGCCTAAAAGCTTTAAAAAAAATATGGGGGTATGGAGTACCCAAAAAGGACCATTTCTAACATCAAATCTCATAGAAATACCAACGTATGTGTAAAATTCCAAAGCTCTGTCTTAAATATTGCGACCTCAATGCGACGAACATAGTTAAATCGACAACGAATAGCCGTTAAGAATAAATGGGGTTTCTGATTAATATTTCATTATTAAATATTAACAATTGTGTTCTAGAAATTTTTAGCACTTTTTTCTGGCACTTTTTTAAATTATTTAGCACTTTCTAGCATTTTTTTCAACAAAATCTAGCATTTTTCCTCAACAAAGTTTTGGCAACACTGGTTATACATAGTATCGGAACCATAAACACCATTCACAATTTTAGCCGCTTGCCTTGCATTTTCGCCTTTGTCAAAGAAAAACTTTAAAATGTACCGAATTTTCTCTTAGTTCACTTCCATTTTTAACACCCTGTAACTCAAAACTGAATGCACCAAACAAAAAACAGCAAAATATTTTATACCCTTCACGACACTGTGGTACAGGGTATTATGTCTTTGTGCATATGTTTGTAACAGGCAAAAGGAAACGAGATAGACACATAGATAGATAGACACAGATAAACACATAGAACGAGATAGACACATAGATATGCATAGAATCACTTTCTGAGTAGATTTACGCATGTCCGTCCGCCCGTCTGTCTGTCTGTCGATGTTAAATTGTAAAAAAGTACAGGTCGCAAAGTACAGGTCGCATTTATGATCCGAATTTGATGAGATTTGACACAGTTCACTTATTTGGCCTAAGGACGAACCCTATTGAAATTGGGAAAAATCGGTTCAGATTTAGATATAGCTCCCATATATATTCGTCCGATTTAAGGTAAATGGTACACTAAAGTCCCTATATATCTTTCGATTTCCACGAAATTTGGTATAGCGTACTGAATTAAATCTATAGTGATGAGTGTTAAGTTTTGTGAAAATCGTTTCAGATTTATATATAGCTCCCATATATTGTTTCGTCCGATTTGAGGTATATAGTGCATCAAAGTCCCTATCTATCCTTCGATTTGCACAAAATTTGGCATAGTGTACTGAATTAAGTCGAGAACGATGTGTGTAAAATTTCATAAAAATCGGTTCAGATTTAGATATAGCTTCCATATATATTTTCGTCCGATTTTAGGTAACTAGTGAACCAAAGTACCTATATATTTTTCGATTTGCACCAAATTTGGCATAATTGAGCCTAGAGTGATGTCAAGTTTCGTGAAAATCGGTTCAGATTGAGATATAGCCCCCATATATAGTATTGTCCGATTTTATGTAAATGGTGCACCAAAGTCCCTATATATCTTTCGATTTGCGCGAGATTTTGCATAGTGTACTGAATTGTAGCTTAAATAATGTGTGCTAAGTTTCGAGAAAATCGGGTCAGATTTAGATATAGCTCCCATATATATGTTCGTCCGATTTAAGGTAAATGAGGCACCAACGTCCCGTTTTGCATGAAATTTGGCACGGTGTACTAAATTGAGTGTAGTATGACGTGTGCTAAGTTTCGAGAAAATTGGTTCAGATTAAGATATAGCTCCCGTATATAGTTTCATCCGATTTAAGGTAAATGGGGCACCAAAGTCCCTATATATCTTTCGATTTGCATGAAATTTGTCATAGAGTTCTGAATTAGGTCCAGAATGGTGCGTGCTAAGTTTTGGAAATCAGTTCAGATTAAGCACCCATATATATTTTCGCCCGATTTATTGTGTAAATTGTGCACTAAAGGCCGACGGGCATACAATTTTGAACAATGTACCGAAGTTACTATAATTGAATGTTTTATACGTTAAAGTATTTCTGACAACCTCTTTTATATATTTGTTCGCTCATGACATGTGTTTTTACAGAAATTTTGTGGTTTTCCGGTATTTGTATTTACAGTTGATGTTGCTGTTCTGCATAATCATGGGGATTTTCGTGCCTTTGAGATGGAAATCTGTCCCTACCATAGCTCGTGTGTTAAGTATCGAGAAAATCGGGTTAGATTTAGATTTAAGTTCGTTCAATTTTTTGTCAATGTTCCTTAGAAAAGGCGACGTCTGTTAGGATACACATGTAGAATATACCCAAAGTGGTGAAGGGTATCATATTGTCGGCCCAGTCCGACTTTATTACTTTCCTTACTGGTTTTTTTCTGTGAAATGTCACCCTTCCAAGGAGCATAAATCTGAACTTGTTTGATGGATACTTTACAAGAAATCTATCAGTACAGCCAGCTGCCGAAAAAATAGTGGATTTCTTTTTCCCCAACCTAATATATGGATAAAATTGCGGACTGGAAAACTACAAGTTGGAAAATTAGGTTAGCATACCAAATGGGTGTAACCTTTATATGGGGAGATATTATTGCATTATGTGGTACTATGTTTGTCCACTCAGGTTAAAAAAATTACAGTAACTACAATGGAAAATGTGTCTAAAATCTTAAATATACTTATAATAGGGCACTAACATTATATGGATGACCTATGGCGCTTAACCATACATAGACCTATAAGATCTATACCAAAAGGGGGGAGGATTTGCCTTTATATGGGGGCCTACGGTTAAAAGTAGAACAATATTGTTAATTTTTAATTGGAAGTTTTTTATTATATATTTGTCACTCCGTTTCCAACTCCTCAAAATATTCAGCGGAGACACCACAAAGTATATATATTCTTGATCAAAATAAAATTCTTTGTTGATTTACGCCTGTCCGTCTGTCTGTTGAAATCACGATCGTTTTACCCATGTCCGTCTGTTGAAATCACGATAGAGATCGCAATATTTAAGATAGAGATCTGAACTTTTGCACAGACATTTCTAGTACTCCTAGGATATTGGTATTGCAAATGGGATATATCGGTCCACGTTTTGGTTTAATCCTCATATAACGGTATCGCCCAATATTCGATATTTTTGGACACTTTGCAACCGAATTGACTGTAATTTAGGTTCTCTTGCACATCTCCGTACCAAAAATTATTATTGATATTGACTTAAGTTTCAGGCTATCCCCCATATAACGGTTCTTCCTAATACTCGGTTTTTTGAGATTTTATACAAGTTTCCCACTCGAATTGGCTGTAATTTGATATTTTGTCTCACTGAATAATTCATATCTCACTGAATAATACAAACGATTAATATTGACCCAATTTTCAGGGTAGGCCCCATATAACGGTACTCCCCAATATTCGGAATTCTACGGATTTTTGACACATTTGGTATTTTGGGTTTCCATTGAATAACACATATTCATATTACAAATTATTAATATTGACCAAAGTTTCAGGAAACATGTGACCCCATATAACTGTACCCCAAATATTGGGTATTTTGGAGACTTTAGACAGATTTCCAAACCGAATTGGCTGTAATATGGTATTTTGGGTTTCCATTGTGTAGCACATCTCCGTACCAAAAATTCCGGATATCCCTTATAAAACGATACCCCACAGTATTCGGTATTCTGGGATTTTGGACACGTTTTTCCAACCGAATTGGCTGCAATTTTTTTGTCTGTCCCCCATTAATTTTACATATTTCGATTGTCACCTTCATTGTGGTATAAAAAGGGTATAAAAAGTTAGGCGGGGCTGAACTTAACATCGTTTTTACTTGTTGGTAGGAAGATTAGCACCATATGAGAACCTGAAAATCGAGTTAAAGCCTAATTGGTTAAAAAACGTAACCAAACCCCTCTACAATATATGGTACAATTATATGGAGGCTACCTAGAAACATGTGTTAATGTTGACAATTTTTGGTAGGGAGATTTTCTACTCAGTAGGAATCCAAAATATCGAATTACATACAATTTGGTTGAAAGACGTGTCCAAACTCCAAAACAAAAATGGGATGTAGCGTAATAAGGGCCCCACATACGAAAATACAGGTGATGAGGTTGAAAACCTTGCCAAAAAACTTCAAAATACCGAATATTGGGGGCTATCATAAAATATTCATAGTTTTTAGTAAGACGATATTTTATCCAGTGGTAAACTAAAACACCAAATTAAAGACGACTAGGTTAAATAACTAGGTGTAGCGTTATATGAGGTCTACCCTAAACATATACCGATATATTCCATTTTCAATACCAAACGTCTTAGGAGAAGTTGAAATGTTGGTGAACAAAGTCAATGCTCTATCTTAAATATTCTGATCTCCATCATGTTTTAAACAGACAGACAAATGCATATGGTTAAATAGACAAATGGATATGGCTAAAATAGAACTTCAATCGAAAGTTCATGTTTGCCGAAACATTTTAAATTTTCTTTTGATTTTTAACCACTAAGAACTTAGAATGTCAGTTACAGTCCCTGAGGGAAAAACATAAAAAACCGGAAATGTCAGTCGAAAATTTATACGGGAAATATATAAATCTGAAGCGATTTGATCAACATTTAATACATGTAATGCTCAACTCAATACGGTACGTAGTGTAAAATTTCTTCTCAATTGGTTAAACTTTCGGTTTGAACATTTTCATTCATAAAATAATTCAAGAAAATTCAATTGATACACTTGTTTTGGTTTGTTTGTGATTCAGAATTATAAGAAATTCTACATCGACTAACTCTATCGGAAATACCATAAAATTTACTCAACAGCTTCAAACAATGTATACGATTTTACTTAATTCAAAATTAACTAAAAATAGTTTTGAAATTAACCCCAAAAACCATTCATAATCTCGACTTTGTAATCAGTGACACAGAAAGTGCTGCACAGAACAAACCTAAAAGTGAAGAAAACTTTGGAAAACAAAGACGAAAATGATGTATTTTAGATGTCTAGAGTCAAGTAATTTTCTTTGATAGAGTGAGGTCAAAATGTCAAAGTTGCACCAGCAGCACAACTGGTTGACTGGTTGGCCGTCTGGCTGGCTGGATGGATGGCATTATCATCTCAGACCTAGGCGGCGGCGAGTCCGTTGATGGCACAGTCTGTGCCTGCCTAGTTACCTAGCAGCTGATTTTGTTTTACGACAGCATGGCATAGCAGAGTGTGGCGTGGAATTCAATACAGTGATTTCAATGTAATGTGCACAATATCGTGACAAGATTGTCCCATAGATAGCATTGTGTTTCTTAGTTTTTTTATTTTTGGTGCTGACTTCTTTAGAGTCTGTCGGATTTGTCCGAATTCTGCTGCATCTTCGCTATTTTTATAAATATGTTACGTTTTGCATGGCTTTGTTTTGTTTGCTTTTGTTTTTTATGCTACTTTGTGGATGCGCATGGCTAAATCGTCGTTTTGAGCTCATCTTATCAAACATAAATGTAATAAAACAACAACAACAAAACGCGGAGAATAAAGCTACGAGCTACGTAACAATTCCATGAGGATGTTTTTTGTTATATAAATCATTTATTGCCTGAAGCTAAAACGTGTCAAATGTAAAATAAGTATCGTCAATAATGTATGACTGAATAAACAAGAATATATTTGTGTCTTAAGTCTTTTGTTTGATGTATTTTTCCTCTTATTATTTGCTTTTGAGAGTACATTAGGATAAATTTGTGCAATTTTTTGTGCAGTAAGTAAGTTTAATACCATTGTTCCAATGTTTTTATTGAAACAGCATATTTTACAAGATGATTACCGCGAAGGAAACGTAGATAAGCATTCAATATTGAAAATCGCCATACATTCTCAACAATTCTACATAACGAATTGAATGTGTTGAATCAGTTACTTTAATGCCATATATTTTAACTAAAGAAAAACATTGTCCATTGAATAACTTTTTACACATACATATTCAAAATAATGAAAAAGCGTCGATATGTTCGGCTAGGTCGAACTTTCATGATATGAGATGGACAATCAAAATACATAAAATCGGATGCGTTGTGCTTATACGGAGGCTATGTCAAAACTTGAAAAAGAAATTCGAAATGTCCAACAAATATTTTAATGTAATTTTCCTGACCGTAAAAATTATATTAAAAGATTTGTTGGAAAATCGGTTTGGTTTTTTTTAATATAGCGAACAGGGGATGGGACCCTTATATGAGGGTTATGTTAAACATTGACCTATATATATATCGAACAATTTTTGAGAAGAAACCATTGGGAGCTCTATCGTGACTTCAATAGACAGATTCAAGGACATGATTACAACGAAATGACAAAGCGATTTAAGGGTATAGACGTTTTTTTGTGTGTTTTAATTTCCCACGTTAAGTATTTAAGGTCTTTAAAGAAAAGAATATAGTTATTTTCTTTTGGATTTTTTTAATATTGTAAAAAATTACGACCGAAGATTTTCAGATTTTCATATATATGGGCAATATTCCTTTTAATAAAAATAGATTTTTTTATTTCCGTACTACATCAATGATTTTTGGAACCAAAAGCGTTGATATATGGATTCATTCGAGAAATATGATTACGCACATATTATAATCGTTGAAAAAGTAACACATTTCCGCGAAAAATATTAAAAATATAAGAGAATTAAAACCTAAAGCAACTTTTTCAAAATAACGATATCGTGTTGGTTTTATACCCTCAGCCTTTAGGCTAATGAGGGTATATACACTTTGATACGGTAAAAATGTGTCTCATCGAAATATTAGTTTTAGACCCCATGTTTGTTTAAACCAAATCAGTTTCAGAAAATTTGGAATCGATTGTCCGTCTGTCTGGCTGATGCGCACGATAACTGTCGAAGGCAATAATCGATTTCATTCAAACTTTGTACATCTTAATATTTCTTCCAAACTTAGTTTAAGTTCGAAGATGGGGAATATCGGTCCACTCTTTCTGGTACCTCCCCCACAAAATGCTCAAAATTGTGCAAAACACATAAAATTAATTTTAATTTTTTAATTAATAACATGCAAACGGACTATCGGATTTGAACGAAACTTTGTACAACCTATTATCCTTACCAAGCCTAGATCAAGTTTGAAGATAGGACCCATTGGCCCACTCCCTCGGGTACCTCCCACACAAAGGGTCAAAATTTTCAATATTTAAAAATTCAATATAAGGCGAAGGGAATGTTCGATTTGAACCAAACTTTGCACAGCCTAGGCTTGGTAAAGCCTAGATCAATTTTGAAGATAGGACCCATTGGTCCATAATGGCTGTGCGTTTGCTTTTTTTTAATTGAATAAATTATCTATTTATTTCAGAAAAAAACTTTCTCTTTAACTTTATTTTCAAAAAAGTTACAGTTTGCAATTTTAGTTGCTTTAGTTTTGATCACCAGTGTACATTGCTAATATCTCTAGGATATTTGGTATCCGGTACCCCAATATTCGGAATTTTAAAGCTTTTTGGCCGTTTTCAACAAAATTGCTTCTAACTTAGAGTAGAAGTATTAGAGTAGGCCCCACTCAATAACTACTACATCGAATGAGTTTTTAGATAAAACCTCCGATATTTTAAAATATGGGTATTTATATGGGTATATTTAACATAAGTGAATCTATGATCACAATATTTTCCAATGATATCATGGAAACTACTGAGACCAGAAATACTAAATTGCATCCAGTTTCCGAAAATGTCCAACATAGGGTATTGACATGTAGTCCGATATTGATAACGAATGTAGGGTGGAACATATCAGAAACAAATTACAAAGAAACAATCCTCATGTCCCATAGAGCATGTACAAAAAGTTTGGTCAAAATCGGTGCAGTCGATTTTTATATGTATAGAGATTTCAGATGAATCCGACAGTTCTTTAAAGAACTATAATTTGTAAATTATAAAGTATATTTGTTTAAATGTTTCTGAGCAAGAGGAAAAGGGTGAGAAGACATACGAATATTGATATCCCGTGTTTGGGAGCCTAACTAAAATTCTATGACCTTTTTATAGAATATTTGGAGGTAAAAATCTAGTCTAGTAGTATTTAGTTTAAAAAAATATTCCTCATTAGATTTGATATGTCATCTCAAAAATGACCTACGAAAGCCGCATACAAGTATATAAAGCTTCATACCCATTAATAATATTCCACCCTCAAATCTTGGTACAAGTGTTCCTAGTGGGGAAAATTGGCTGAAGTTTAGTATATCAAAGCTTGTTAAGCGAATTAAATCTAGAATTATCTTAGTCCAATTTGTGTTTGAATTTAAATATTACTTCCATCATAATTTGTCCGACTGTGTAAGCGGAAATGTGTATGCGTTATACGCAATTCTTAGATATCTTCTTGTATATACCCAAAGTGTGGCCCGTTCGATATTCGATTGCATATTTCTTTACTTGTTTATAATATTGAGGACGAAATATTCAAATTTGGGTAGTTGTCGTTTTATTCATATGCTGATATTTTTTAATATATTTTGCAATAAAATAAAATTAATCATGAAATTATCGAAATTACAACAACAACAATGTTGTAATGCATGTGTTAATTTAATGTTTAAATGTTTTTTGTTGTTGATGCTGTTGCTGTTTTCCTCATTTGGTTAGTAATATTTGTTTTTTACGACCATAAACTAAAAAGCTTTGCTTCAAATGTCAGTTGTTCAGTTGGTGTTTACCTTCTGCAAAGTTGTTGTTTTATTTCTGCTTCTTCTTCTTCTTGAGATGGTCGTATTGATTCTTAATAATAAAGAATACCATTAAAAATGCATTTTAATATTTAATTTTTATAACGAAAAATTCAAACAGCAACAACAAGAATACTCTCCCAATTGCTTTGTTGCCCCAGTACCTGAGATCACTATCAGCTGGAGCCAGCCAGCCCGCCAGCCTGTGACGCAGCCATCTAAAGAAGGCTGGAAAATTAAAGATAATATTATTCACGGTAGCTGTTGCTGACTGCAGCATCAGCTTCGCCATCGTCGTCATCATGATCATTGCCAGATTTTCAAAAAGAGATTCATTTGATTCGATGGTAATATAATTATGGCAATTGTCTATCTTTGTTTCCATTCATCCATCCATCCATTCGTCTCTTGGCAAAGAAAAATATGATTTTTTGTTCGACTGCAATTGGAATGTACAACGAAATACCTACCTAGGCTGTGAAGGTTAATCCACTGGCATGACATACAAGATGTGAATTTAGCGGATCTATACTACTTTTTTGCATCTTAAAGTCCAGCTGTAAACCTCTTTGTTGGCTGTCATCTTTTGTCATTATCAAAACGGCGGCATTTTAATGTAATTGAACACATTAGCTGAAATTTTTATGTATTTTTGTGGTGTGGATGTTGTTTTTTTCTCGTTTCTTTGCTGTTTGATTTCATTGTTAAATATCGCTGGAAATGTTGTTTGCAACAACAGCAGCAACAACAACAACGCCAACAACAAATAGATAAACGAAACTTTAATTGCCTCATAAATGAGGATGGCTGATTGTTGTTGTTGTGATTGGATGTTGTTGCTTGTTGACGGCTGTGGTGTTGGTGGCGTTATTTTTTGATCTGTCTATTTGGTGACTGACGTGTGACAATTTAGCATTTTCCAATTGTCGATTGTTATTCGTTGCCGTGTTGTTACAATGCCGGTTGTTTTGCTTTGCATTTTTTCTCGAATTGTTTTTCAATTGTTTGTCATTTGCAACTTCTGCTATTGCAATGTGTGTTGTTTCGATTCGCGTTTTTTGTTTTGTTTTTCGTCTTCAATTTGGCACTAATTGTATTTTTTATGCCTGAGAAATGCTAAACGTGACGAAAAATAACTTCTCATCGTATTCAGTACATTTTTCATAACAATTCTAAAGTGATGATGATCAACATCATTATTCTATTCGGTATACAAGGTGTTAACTGAAATTCATTCATAGTTTCTGAAACTTCTCCAAAACATGGTGTATGATTCAGCAATGATACTATGATTTCTCATGAAATACTTTGTGGAAGAATATTTGATTGTTGTTGATTGTTGTTATACCCTGTAGAATGTATTAATGTTGTTATTCCGTTTGCATTATGATTTTTACTAATTTTAGATAATAAAAAAATATATATAATCATGAATTTTATTATGCAATAAAATTAGTCCATATTCATAATTTGTAAACACGTGTGCATACAGGCCACAGTTATGGACACTTTCTGAATCTTTATGCACTAAATTTTGCATGTAGGATGGTTTCTGTGTGGTAATAGAAATCCAATGAAGACCCCTATTGTTTTTGGAAAAGATCGGGGATGAAATGGACCAAAAACTTTATTTTTGTCGGTTTTTCTGCTCGCTCCACAAGCCGCAATTATTACCAAAACACCGCGAATTATTACATGGAGAAGGGGATCGGGCCATAGAATAAGCATGCTTGTTTTGATAAAGATCGGTCAATATTTAGCGGGTCAAATGGACCCTGACTTTTGTGTAAAAAATGACAAAATTTGTATTCTATAGCGTATATATTTACCTTTTGAATAACAAAGAATTTGATAGCATATCCAAGAGGAGTTTTTGACCTTTAAATTGATACTAATTATATGGTCGTATGTACTCAGATGTGGGAGTTACACTTAAATATTTACAGGTGCTTACGTACTGAGATATTATTTAGTAACCCATTACCACACTAGAGGGCGGAAATTTATCGATCACTTTTAAAATAAATTTATTACACACCAGTAAGGAAAGATGAAAAGTCGGCCGAGGTCGACTATAAGTTACCCTTCACCACTTTTGGTAAATACATATGTACAATAACCTGTAGACATGACTAAATAAATGTGTGTACTACATGGATATTTAAATTCAACAAACTATACACATACAGCTCTGAAATCTATGAAAAATTGTACATCAATCGGACGGACTTGGGTTCTTTGGTGTACCATTTGTATGAAATCGAGAAAAAATATGTATGGGAGCTATATGTAAATCTGGACGTGTTTGAGCAACCATTTGGTGTGCTGCAGCACAGTGTGATGTCCAAAATTTATCTCGGTTATCATTTGGTGCACCATTTGCATTAACTCAGACGAAAATCAACATGTGCACACATTTTACAAAATCCCATACAGGTTATTCTAGGTTTAATTTGGTTACATCGCAGGAGAATGTTAACACATTATATAATTATATATGGGAGCTATATCTAAATATGAACTTTCACCAATTTCAATAGGGTTAGTCCTTTGGGCAAATAAATGATCTGTGCCAAATTTCATCTCATTCGGATATTAAAAGCGACCTGCACTTTGTTTACAATTTAACTTGGACAGACAGATGGACGGACGGACATGCTTTAATCGACTCAGAAAGAGATTCTATGTATATTCTCAAAAGGAACCATGGGTTTATCTCGTTCCCTTTTGCCTGTTACAATCATATCCACAAGGACATAATACCCTGTACCACAGTGTGGTTTGCAGGTTTTTTTTTTAATTTCTGGAAAAAAGTTGTAAACATTTATTAGAATTGAATCTTTGTGGAGATAAAACTTCTTGATGAATCTATATATAAATTTCGTGCACATCGAAAGATATATAGGATCTTTGGTGCGGCATTAACATAAAATCGGACGAAAATATATATTGGAGCTATACCATAATCTGAACCTATTTTCCCGAAACTCACCACTCATCATTCTATACTCAATTCAGTACGAATCAATTGGCCTGTTCCAGAACCTGCAAGAATGTACAATTTTTTACTACGATAACATTTTTTCCTTTATGATATCGGAAAAATAGTAAAAATTAGTAGATTCTTGCAGTACGGGAACAAACCAAATATCAAATTTCATATATAATTCTAATGGGAGTTTTTCTATTGATTCTCATCAATAAATTTGTTTTTACCATTTTTTACGGCTATAAAAATAGCTGATATTTTTGTAGACTTTAATGTTTTTATCAACTGTTGGAACTCACTAACGGTGTGTAAAAAAGTTGGCCAGAGAATGGAGTTTTCTTTTAATATCAAAATCTGAATATGTTTTCCCAATATTTGCCCTTGAATCGAAAGAATGGACTAATATTTATATCAATTGGTATGCAAATTTATTACGTAATGATACCCCAAAATATAAAATTAAAGCCAATTCGTTTGAAAAACAATTGATTCTAATTTTGGACGATAGACCCATGTTGTCATTTTCGAATTTTACCCTCCTACTTTGTAGACCATTTTCTTTGAAAGTTATTGGATTACAACATATGGTAGCTACATTGGATGGTGTACCAATATTGATAAAGGGAATATGTTACCCATGCAAAACCCAAATTCAAATTAGAAATATGCAAAATACGTCAAAAATGCTCAAAATACCAAAACATAATATAGGGAGTGGTGTATACCTAAAAGTGGATTGATATTGAAAATTTTAGGTGGGGATGAAAAATACCTAATTGCCGTCAATATGGTTGTGTCCAAAATACATGGAGTATCGATATATTATGGGTGTTATAGAAGCAGTAGACCGGCACTAAGAATTTCTGGTAAGAAAATATTGGAGGTACCATTATATTCCTATTCCTTCGGAAGATATATGTGTTCAGAAGAAAATTGCTAGATAGTCTTATAATTTTAGTCTAATAGGACGGGAAATTGATATTTTAATTGAAAACAAATATAATATATTCTCAATTAAATAAGAAACTTGCATTTCTTCTGACAGAAATAATATAATATCCAAATCATTATATTAAGTTGGCGCGTATGAAATGTCTGATTCTTACGTGATTGTATAATACTGCATATCTTTCTTCAAAAGCTGTTTACTCAATCAAAGTATGGTCCATTCGCTTCAATACATAACTCCCAATGAAAGTTTAAAGCGTAGATGCCTGTCTTAAAAAAAATTGGTCTTTAGAATTAATAAACGCTGATATCGAGTTCTTAGACTGTCTTTATTTTTATAGTGTTTGCCTCTTAAAAACAGCTCTAAATGCCTGAAAACAAAAATGAAAATCGATCCGCTTGAGATCCGGTGAATATGGTGGATGCTGCAAAACTTCATATTCGGGTTATCAATGATGAGTATTCGTTTAACAGATCCAGCTTATTTCGCTCTGTCAGTGCGTGCGATACCCACTTGTCCATCTTCTTAACCTTGCCAATCTCAGAAAGGTGTCTCAATATCGTTGTATGATCAACTTTCATCCTGAGGCATTCTTCACAGACGTTTTGGGTCTTCCGCGCGGCTCATTTTGCAGTGAAAAATCGCCAGTCCGAAAATTTTCGAACCATCACTGCACTTTCCAAGTTTGTACTCATATAAGAAAATGACGCGTGTCGGCAGAATTCATATCGGCAATAAACTCAAAAGAAATAACAAAAGGGAAGACCTTTGAGAAAACCTATTTTGCTGAAATGAGTCTCTGGCAATGGACAATACGACTATGAATGAGGTTAGTATAACGAAAATAGGAGACAAACGTCCGCATGTAAAGAGAATCCGACATTTCATACGCATCAACCTAATACAAACGATATATGCATACATATGATTAACGTTTGTTTCTTAAGTTTTTCGTTTAAATTGCAATGTATCCATTTACTAGTCTGTTTATACCACACAACAATTATTGCTAAATAGACAATTTTCATAAACTTATTCTGACAAATTCAGTTTATGACATTTTCCATATCCGACATTTATAAGTCTAATCTGCGATTTTTAACATATCGTTAACCACACCAATCTGTGTGTTACAAACATTCAACTACTCATGTCTGTCTATCAAATGTCGTATAACACCTCTGAATATGTAAATTAGAAAAATGATATTAACACCATAAAAAAACACACTCACACACACACACATATATATGCAAGACCTTGACTTAAAAATTACCACCACCCAAATTTATTTAATTTAATTAACGAACAATAAAATAGACAACACTACGAACACAAACTAATGCATAATCTGTTAATGGTTGCAAAAAGTTTTTTTCTTCTTCTTTGCATCAAACAATGAATGATGCACTGCATTTTGATGTCATACAAAATTTAATCTTATGATTCGAGAGCAATTACGGCGAATTCTTCATGCTATTTTGACTGGAGACGGAGCGCAGACAGTCATCAGAAGCGGCTGCAGCACATCTTTTTGTTTATTATGTTTCTTGTATGGTATGTGCGTGTGTGTGGCTTTGTTTGTTTTTCATTTTTTTTCTTCTACTGTTTGTTGTTGGTGAAGCAGCTGGTTAATGATATCATTTTCCATGAGCTGCTAATGCCAGCCACTAGATGTTTTTTTGTTTTTCTGTTTTTGTATATTTTTTATATGTTACTCGATCGATGATTATGCGGATAATTGACAACCTTGATTAGTTATTTTATTGTTATTGTTATAACAGAAGACATAACATAACTGATGGATGATGATTTTTATCTGTGCAGAGAATCACATGAAAATTGACAGTAATAAAATTAAAAAAAAAAAAAGAATAAAAAACAAACGAATTAGTAGAACATTGTCATGTCATGTGGAACCATCAGTACGTCGTCTTAACTTCATTGTTGTTATTATATTTTTTGGATGACTGTAAATGGGCTCGCTTCACCGCATGTCTTTTTGGAAAACCTAAACGTCACGGATGCAAGATGAGATGTTGGTGCAAGGTCAATGTTCATTCTTTACCAAAGCAACGCAAAAACAAAATGAGAGCATATACTTGAGTAAATGCTTTAATTGGGAACATAAACCAGATATGGAAAGTCTGTTTGCTAAATTTACACATTGGCTTTAAATAAGGTATGATATTCATTATCGAACCAATAAATGTACTAGGTCCGTGGGGAAGCCCACAACCCTTTTAACAAGATATGTACTTAGTATCTTTTTTTGAGTGGATTTACGCATGTCCCTAGATATATATATATATATAAAATCAGTGAGCGGAGCAGTAAAGTCGAACGTGCCGACCATATGATACCCTACAAAACTACTATCGAACTTTAATTTTCTGCAGATCTAAATTCCGGGCCCGGGCGATAATACACGATATTTACACCCTCTTAAGCCATTAGAGGTCAAAAACTCCTCTTTCTTACCCTGGCATATTTTTGTAATCATGTTTCCCCGGAGTATACATTGGCGCCATACGATTAAAAATTGGTTATTTTATACACAAAGGTCTTGGTTCATTTGACCCTACATACGTAGTTAGCCAGTTACTTTCACCATGTAAAGTTTGTGGTGTTCGAATTGTAATTGTGGCGTCTAGAGACAAAAATAACTTTCATTTGATCACCATGGAAAAAAACGTCGTCTTTGAACCCAGCCGTAACCTCATGTAAAATTGCATAGCCATCAGAGCAATATTCCCGCCCTCTAGTTTGGTAATGGTAATACTAGCCAAAGCACCTGTAATAAGCTTAGTATAATTCCCACATCCGAGTACATATAGCAATATATTTGATATCAATTTTAAGGTCAACCACTCCTCTTGTATATATTGTCAACTTCTCGGGTCTACGTCCTTCAGGCTTAAATATTAGGTTGAGGAAAAATAAATCCATTATTTTTTCGTCGAAAATGTCGTTTAAATCGGAGAAATTACCGGCATGTTGGCAGTCGTAACATCGCACAGGAGCTAATAATCGACCATAAAACTCTTTAATCGGACGAAAATATATGTGGGAGAAATATCTAAATCTGAACCGATTTTTCCCAATTTCATTTGTGTTCATCCTTGTACCAAATAAATGAGCTGTGCCAATTTTCTTTTAATTCGGATCATAAATACGACCTGTATCATTTACACATAGCTGGATTCAAAAAGAAGCTCGATGTTTGGGTGCAACACTAATTAACAGAAAAAATAGGATGTATCGAATTTCCATCTGCGAAGCATTGGCCAAACGGAATGAGATAGACGGATGAGATAGATGGATCACATGTGATAATCCTGGGCGAAAACGATCGAGTGGAACCAGGAAGGTTCTGCTATGAATTTGGTGGGACTGGAAGTGGATTATTTATTATGAGTTCCTTCCATATGACCAAACGCTAAATTCTGATCTCTACTGTCAACAACTGGACCGTTTGAAGATAGCAATTGACTACAAATAGCCAAAATTGGCCAATTTTACAATCTGCAAATGTAGGATGGAATCGATTACTTCCATCGACAGTTATCGTTGCACCAGCCAGACAGACATTTGTAAATCGACTACTAATTTTTTGTAAAGGATTTGGTTCAAAGAAGCAGCTTGGGGCAAAAGTTTGGCGAAGTAGTTGATGTATGAAAAGGAAATCGAGGTTAAGCGGCTCATCAGGCATATTGTGCCATGTGTCGTTACATTGATAATTTGCATTTATATCGAAGTTACTGTGGAATTTCATCAGAGAAGTAAATTGAAACGTAGCAAAATTCGACATTTGTCTTCACACTGGAGCAATAATTTTCAGAAAAAAAATGTAGTGATAGATTTTTTCCATATAATTTACAATAGTTACCTCCCTGATATACACCAGGTTTAGTCAAAAACATTCAGAAGTTATGTAATGGCATTGAACGCTAATGGGTCGGGTAACATTTGAGTTGCCATGGATGGAATGATTTTTGTATATTTAATGTTTTTTGTTTTGATAAGGCCATTCGCATAAAAGTGTCACTTCCCATGTTGGATAATTCCATATGATAATCATTGGAGGAGAGTATGTTTGTCAAATTATGGGAATATATCAAGAGAAAAACTTTACTCAGCAAGGCATTAATTAATAATAATACCAGTAAAAAAATTAACATATGTTGTCTCAAGTGGCTTTGAGGTTTCCACGACAACATAGAATGTCATGATTTTTGAACAAATTATTCACTGAGTACAGCTAACCAAGTAATTTAATTTTTTCAAATGATAATTATATCAATTTTGCATTTTTTCCATATTACTTATATCAAATCAATATTCTTCTAAAACAAGTAATTCAATTAATTCGATAAGAAATACAAGATTTATGGCTTTGTCCACCCAGTGTGCAGAAAAAAGATATAACAAGTATCATAACTTCATTCTAAATGAATACTTTTCTTCAAAGACAAAACCTCTCGCATCTTTGAAAAAGAGAAAAATTAAATAAAACAAAAAACTTCCTTTGCAGTCTATTGACAATGCTGTGCCGCTTACGGTAATAAATTAAGTTAGACTACTTTTCACGGGTAGTGTGTCATTCGAAATGGAAAATAACCTTAACGAAGTAGTTTAACGGCACTGCATCAGTGTCAATTCAAATGGCATGGCATGGCATGCCATGTGGAAGTGGACCTCATTGAGCTTTAGTTTCAAGTTGAACATTTTACGGTTTGGTTTTTTGCACTTTTTTTTATTTTTTGGTATGTCTAGAACGTAGATGGTTTTCGCACATTTGATCTGCTCAGAAATCTAATATGGATTTGTATCAATATCAAAACCAAACAATTCGGTGCATGGTACAGACGAAGGGATGGGGTGAGGGATATGAGTATTGACGACTGCACCAGGGGTTAGATACTTCAAGGTATTTATTTTAGCTCCTTGACCATGACAATTGCCATAATTTCAATTGCAAAATGCCATCCATACATTAAGAGTTCACCGTGAGCGGGACGACTCTTTCAAATCGCAATTATAACAGTCAGTTTTCAGCTACTGCAGCAGAGCATAAAGATCACATCGGTGTAATGGTTCGTCGAATGGTAAACTTGTTAATGAATAATAATTCTTATGGTGACCACTAAATGATCATTTGGCTTTTGGACAAATCCCCAGACAGACGACCGGCTTGCCGGACTGAAAGACAGATGAATTGATAGACTTGTGTGTTGGCATTATAATGCCATTACACAGCAATATAGTCGTCGTTGTTGTGTGAAGTTTACGTACATGGAGCAGCCAGAAGCCATGCAGCAACCACCACCACCATCAACTTACAATGGATTCTTGCTGTTCAAGTGGCGGCGGTGGCCCCAACAAAACAACTCTGTTCCAAACTTGTGACATTTGCAAACCATCGAAGAGAGTTGAAACCAGTTTTCTATTAATTTATGCCCATCTTGACATTAGCCATCTTTAGCAAAACGTTGGCCCGCTCGTGCTGATTTCTTGCCCACCATATACACACAATTGCACAAATGCATACAGAATCATCTATTTTTTTTGTCTTAGGTGGACTTTCAGATAATTTTATGCAGATGCTGATGCTATGAATTCTAAAAAATATCCGAAATAAGAAACAGACTTAAGGAGGAGACCATTTGTCCATGAATCTGTCAATTATTTCTGTGTCGTATGATAGATGACTATTGTGTTTTTATTTGGTCATTCTCCTTTAATTTTTGAAATATTCTGATATTTGTAGGAATATAAGTGGACAAATGTCATTTCGAGGCTTGCTTCCATCTAGGAATGCCAAGGAAAATTGCGTGGGGATCTCTTGATAAACGATAATTGAACTGTTAATCCTGTGGATCTTTTTAAACTACATTCTAGGTGTTAGATGTAAAAATAATTCTGACAGAGTTTTACTTCCCCACCGGCCAGCAGACCGGACGCAATATTCAGTTATAAGCTTTAAACGCTGCTTATAAACACTCAAATTTTAAACATTTTACATTTTAACTTAATAAATCTTTATATATAAGCATATATCGTTTTTAAGCTCTAAAATCCTTCCAGTCCAGACAATTCAAAGGAACTATTACTCGAAAGGAATGATGGGAACTATTTTTAATCATCTATATATATATAAATGAATTGCTGTTCGTTAGTCTCGCTAAAACTCAAAAACGCCTGAATGGTTTTTTCTTATCTTAGTCTAGAAATGTTCGTGGAGCTTCAGGGAAGGTTTAAAAGGTTCAAAAAATTTGAAAATCGCGAAAAACTTGCAAAAAATTTTTTGAAGCATATTTGCATTTCCACGAATTTATTATCGAGTTATTTTGTTTGCACCACGTCATAGATGTGATTTTGAGACATTTTTTGGCAAAAATTGGCCGCGTATCATTCCCTTAAGTCTACATATGTATGTCAATTATTGAAAATTTTTCCAAATATTTTATTATTATTTTTATACTCTACACAACTATGTTGTCAGGGTATTATAGCTTTGTGCAGCCCCAAATGTTTGTAACGCCGCGAAATATTGGTCCTAGACCCACCTTTATGTATACCGATCGTCATATCTCGACTAGCTGAGTCGATCTACACTGTGTGTCCGTCCGTCCGTCTGTCCATTATAATTTGTAAACACGATACAGGCCACAGTTATGGACCAATCTTCACGAAATTTTGCATGTAGGATGGGTTCTGGCCAATGAAGACCCCTATTGTTTTTGGAAAAGATCGGTTAATATTTAGGGGATGAAATGGACCAAATACTAAATTTTTGTCGGTTTTTCTGGTCGCTCCAGAGGCAGCAATTATGGCCCAAACACCGCGAATTTTTGCATGGAGAAGGGGATCGGGCCAGAGAATAAGCATGCATGTTTTGATAAAGATCGGTCAATATTTAGCGGGTCAAATGGACCCTGACTTTTGTGTGAAAAATGACAAAATTTGTATTCTATGGCATATATATTTACTCCTGGAGGATGTAGACCCCAGGAGTTGATAGCACATCCAAGAGGAGTGGTTGGCCTTTAAATTGATACCAAATATAGTGATGTATCTACTCAGATGTGGGAGTTACAGTCAAATATTTACAGGTGCTTACGTATTCAGATATTATTCAGTAACCCATTACCACATTAGAGGGATAAATATCGCGCTGATGGCTTTGAAATTTTTCATGAAGTTCCAGTTATGGTCAAGAACAACGCCTACAATTTTCGGTGATGATCAGATTAAAATTTTGGGATGAAATGGACGGAAAACATAATTTTTTGTGTGTTTTCGAGTAGAGTATAATCCGAAAATCACAACACAACCCACCGTGAAGGTAATCTGGACATGTAATTAGAAGGACTGTACTGAATATTCGAAAAAAGTAAGGAAGAGGTGTTGTTAACCGCTAATCGGACAAGAGGGGGCAAATATCACGAAATATTACTCAGACTCGGAATAAACATCCTCAGAAAGTTAGAGTTCGTGGTAGTTGTGTAGGGTATCGTATGGTGGCCCCGTCCGACTATACTGCTCCGCTCACTGGTTTCAATTGGATTGATATGTATTGAAACTACTTTATGTGAGAATACCTAAAAAATTTAAAAGTATATCAATGAATTTACACGCGATCATTGTATGTACACGTTTTCCATAGAATGCACGTAAATGTTGGGCAAATGCTAAGATGGAAAATCAGAAGACATTCTGCATGGAGTTCGCGTTTTTTTAAACGTTAAGGTATAGTACATAATTTCTGGGATGATGTTCTTATTCACTGGAATCCGTTATACCTAATCCTAGCCAAATCTTTGAGAAAATTCGATCTTTATTTAAAATACCGAAAATGGGGGCGGGGCCAGTATGAAGGAGCTATATCAGAACTTGGACCTAAATAGAGTTTTTTTTTGCAAAAATGTGTCTTACCCCCCAAAGATTTGACCCCACTTGAGTAATGGTATGGGGGATACAATTTTATGGGTGTTACCCGGAAACTTGAACCAATATTGATAATTTTTTGTAATGATATTTTATACTCAATGATGATCTAAAATATAAAATTACAACCAATTTGCTTGAAAGTGTGACGAAAATCCCCAAGACCCGGACACATGGGCCTATATTGATAGTTTTAAGTAGAGATATTTTCTGCTCAGTAAGTATCCCTAATATTAAATTAGAAGCAATTCTGTTGAAGTCCGTGCAAAAGATCTTCAAAATACCGAATATTGGGAGCTACCATTATGGGCGGTACCCCGAAACATTATTATTTTTTTTTTTTTGGTACGGATTTTTTTGACATCGAGATTCCCGGAATTTCCCGATAGTATTTCCCGGGAAAACGGGAAAGTGTATTTCTAAATAAATAATAATACGGAATTAAAAATTTCAATGCTTAAGGCATAAACAGAATGGATCCGTTGACCCATCCGTCGTATTATTTGTTATCGATTATACAACAACTAAAAGGGAGATTTTAATGTGTTTATAAGTGGAAGATGCTCATTTTAAAACCAATTTATATAATAGACAGGTTCGAAATCTATTTATTCTGAATGGTTATTTTGCTGGAATCATGCCATACATTTAAATTATTGTTGATGCTGCCTTGGAAACTTTGTAAGATCAACATCGACCATTAAATTCCACAGATATTACAAAAAGAAATAAGTGACCGACGTGACTTAAAATTTATATCTAAACTAAAGTTTTTAAGAGACCCAGATAGTTTGGGGAATACGGATATGCCAAAAGAGACGCAAAGGTCTATACAGAAGATATTTAGGTTTTGAATGAAGTGTGAAATTAAATTAATATGGTTGCAAAGTCAAACCCTATAAGATCAAAACCTTGTCACAGCACTTTTTTTTAAGAAATACGGTTTATTTAAAGTGAGTCCATAAAATGTGGGAGAATATTTTCAATTGCTGGACATTTTGACATCAACATAAGAAACAGTATATCAAGCAACCTGTTCAATGCACAAATTAAAAATTCTTCATATGTTTGTTATTGTGTACAAATAGTTCTTAATACAATGTTTTGCCAAAAACGTACCAAAATACTATTATTTGAAAATCAATTCTTAATTATTTCTTTTTAAGTGTTATTGTACAATAGCGTAGAACGTCAATTTTTTATAATTCCAATTATTTAATTAATATAATATCATTCCTACCCTTTAATATTTTTACTTACAAAGGTTGTGAAAAGTCCCGGGTACCCGGGAATGAAAATTTTGAATTCCCGATTTCCCGGGAATGGAAAAAAGTCGGGAATTCCCAAACCCTACCTGAAAGTAACATAGGCTAAACTTCTAAAATTCCGCGTGGGTGCAGAGTTATAGCGTCAATAGTAAACAAACCTCAAAATTTCGGAACATGTAATATGCGTATATCTTAAGAACGGTTACAGATACCGTCTTTAAAATTTGTGTGAATAACGTAGGTGTAAATACACACCATCCATACAAAAACGAGCTAGGTATGATCAACGGAAAATACAATTTCTGTTGCATTTTCAAACCCTAATATTGAAAACAGAAAACATTTCGTTTGTATACTCAAAAATCGCTGGACAGATTTTACTGAGACTTTCACAGAATGTCCTGACATGTCCTGGGAATAACATAGGTTATATAAACCTCTAAGATTCGGCGTGTATGCGGAGTTATAGCATCGAACGTACTCATGCCTCAGAAATTATGAACATGTAATTTGTGTATATCTTAAGAAAGGTTACAGATACCGACTTCAAAATATGTCTGCATAATCCATTTAACAGGAAAATGAGAAGTCCATTTTTGCATTGCATTTCTATCTATACATACATATGTGTATAGAAAATCGAAAGCATATTGTTTGTGGACTTAAAACCACTTAAAAACCAAGAGTACGTCAAGCGATGGAAGTAATATAGGTTAGATAAACTCCTAAAAATTCGCGTAGATGCGGTGTAATATTATCAAAAATAAGCATACTTCTGAAAGAATATATGTTTGTATGTACATATGTATGTTAGTAGCATGTAGCTACTTTCAAATTTGTTTCAGAAAGATGGCTGCAATTGCGCGTCATCCGAAGTTTTTGGAACGTTGAGGATATATTTTGAAATACATAAAATACAAAATATGTACATACATATGTATGTGTATTGAAATGCAAATAGAAAGAAATAATTGACATTATAATTTCTTCATTTTTGTCAGTTTGTGAAAAATTTTATTTGAATATATAAAAAAATGGCACGTTTTGGACTAATACCATAGACAGACGACAGCCTTAATTTGCATTAAAAAATTCTTAATTTGAATAAATATTTACCTCTGACACACGAGAGTTTCTGCATTTACGAAGCAGTTTTTTTGTTTCAAAACTATTGTTTGTCTGTGTGTATGAAGAATATATTGAAATATGTTTGCAAGATTTTTCGGAATTACACCTTAATAAAATAGATACATGACATAAAGGGAAAATAGCGGCTATGATGTTGGCAAAAGAGTTCCCAATATGAAAAAATGTTGAAATTTGCCTTTATTTCTCATATTTATTTTTATAAACGTAAAAAAAATTGACAACAATCAATTGATTTTCGACAGCATTGCCATATTGAAATTCCTTAATTCAGTATAAATTCAGTTTGATTTTGTGCATTAACAACACATAAAAATGAGGATAATGTACAATTTAATTTGAATTAAGACTGTTAATGCAAATTAAGGCTGTCGTCTGTCTAGGCTATTAGAGTATGTTAGGGTCTTCACTTCAAATACTATTTTCAATGAACTTATTCTCAATTATAGCCTAGACAGACGACAGCCTTAATTTGCATTAACAGTCTTAATTCAAATTAAATTGTACATTATCCTCATTTTTATGTGTTGTTAATGCACAAAATCAAACTGAATTTATACTGAATTAAGGAATTTCAATATGGCAATGCTGTCGAAAATCAATTGATTGTTGTCAAATTTTTTTACGTTTATAAAAATAAATATGAGAAATAAATGCAAATTTCAACATTTTTTCATATTGGGACCTCTTTTGCCAACATCATAGCCGCTATTTTCCCTTTATGTCATGTATCTATTTTATTAAGGTGTAATTCCGAAAAATCTTGCAAACATATTTCAATATCCCAGTAGAAAGTGTCTTGCAGACAACATTAACGAATCGTGCAAGACAATGACAATTCCTTGAAGACACTTTGCAGACAACAATGTGAGATCCTTGACGAAATTTTCACACAAGTGTCGCAGTATTCATGCAAGACAACTTGGGCGACAAGGTAAGCGAAGTTGTCGTTGACGACAACTTCGGCGCCAAAACTCCCTACTTTTCATTGACGACTATCATCGACTATGTCGTTTACACAGTCGTTGACGACTGAATACCCATTGTCATCAATCATATACATATAGATTTTCAATTTTTATTTGTATAGCATGTAATTTATTATATAACAAGAATTACACATTGCATGATAAGTTGTCTAGATGATTTTCTCCATTTCAACATCATCTGTAAAGAAACAACAACATTAAAACGCTTTAAAATATGAAACATCTATCAGATATTACTTACAATATTTCACCAATTGTCATTAATTTGCCCCATCCTAAGGGTAAAAGAAAGCAATTAAAAAATGATACAAATAATTATATATTCAGTTAAACTTACCTATTTTAACCGAGATTCTTAATTCTTATATATTTAAATTTAACCTAAATTTCTTATATATTTTTTTAGAAACATTTTTCTCTTCTTTCGTTTTTGTCAATATTTCATAGTACACTCGATTCAGACTATTTTCGTTTTGTTTTCATATTTCTAGAAGAACGACATTTTCGACGACATATCATGTGTTTAGTCATGAATGACAACTCCATAAATTTCGTCAACGTTTCGTCAATGAAATTGTCACGCAAGAGAGTATTTTCTACTGGGATATTCTTCATACACACAGACAAACAATTGTTTTGAAACAAAAAAACTGCTTCGTAAATGCAGAAACTCTCGTCTGTCAGGGGTAAAAATTAATTCAAATTAAGAATTTTTTAATGCAAATTAAGGCTGTCGTCTGTCTATGGTATAACAATTTATTACAAAAATAAATAAAAAATGGATTGAATGTCACATACACCCTTTATGATTTCAATTATAAAACGATTTATTTTCATCTGGAAAACACGTTATAAGTCGGATAGTGGGATATTAAGATGTGCAAAATAGTTATTTACCCTATTAAGTGTACTTATCTGTACTGACAATAACGACCAGTTCATTAATTATACTAACCGTCTTCTCTTCATTTTCATGCACTTGCATACATACTTATAACGAAAAAAAATTTGTGTAAAATTTATAAAAGATATAAATTTTGAATTTTTTCAGTATATGAAAAACATTTTTTTCTTCGTTTCAAAGGAAACAAGAATTAACACCATTACAGAAAACAGCGAAAAAATCAATAACTTCTATACAAATATCGTCAGTTACCAATAGGAAGACAAGAGAACGCATAGAGATTTCACACATTTCTGTATTGTTAATACGAGCATATAAAAATTCTAGATTCAGGGGCAACGAAGCGCCAAGGGTCCTGCTAGTTTGTAATAATTCCTTTACTCCAGTTTTTTTTCCTGTTCATCTAGACATTTTCCTTCGTTTATTTCAACTAGTCCATCAGTCCATGTAAATTATTAAGTAAGTACTTTGAAGAGCTTCAATTTCAGTCCTTTAAATGTGCATATGCCGGTATCATTTTTGAAGATTCTATTGGAAGGGCTTAAATAATTCAAGATATTTATAATTGGTCGGGACCTTAATAATTTATTTACCAAGAGTTTTTTATAAGCTGTTTAAAGTTATAAAATTGGACTAAAAGCTTCAATATAACGAGAATGGAGCTGGGCTATTAAATGAACTAACTATGTGTGTTGGGGCCCTTATTTGAGGTCTATTTCAAGAAATCGTAAAACTAAATTCAGTCCCAGACTAAAGTCATATATTGGAAATGTTAGACATTGCCATGCCCCATCATTACACTTCCATGACTTCAGGTGACAATCCCCATTTTTGATTTTAAAAATTTGACATATATATTCCTGATCCAAATAAATTCTATGACGATTTATGCATGTACGTCTGTCCGCCTGTTGAAATCACAATAGAGCTCGCAATATTTAAGAGAAAGACGTTTTAAACATACATTGTTATTTCTCCTAGGATGTTTGGCATTGACAATGGGATATATCGGTAAAAGTTTTGGTAATCCCAAAATATTGGGTACGGTGAAGTTTTTTTGGCACATTTTTCATCCGAAGCAGCTTAAAGTTGATATATTTTGTTCTCGTAAGGTACTAACAATTATCAGTATTGGTAACCCCCTAATTTTGATATATTGGGAAATTTGGGCACGTTTTTCAATCAAGTTAGCAATAATTTTGTATTATGAATTCAAATTGAGTAGCACATTTTCCTATCAAAAATTATTAGTATTAGTAAACTCATTCGGTATTTTGGGAATTATATGCGCGTTTTTAATCGAGTTGGTTCCAATTGTCCTTTGAAAAAAATTTCCGCCCAAAATTTTTCTTAAAAATGACAAAATCACCAATTTATGCCTAAAAATTCACGAATTCATGAAGAATACCCTGACGTTATATATTTAAAGTGTAGGTGCTTCTTTTTCTACATTTTTTAAATACTGAAATGTTTAATCTATTGCAGATTTATTTTTGTACAGTTTTTTTTTAATATACATGTTTAAAGAATTTGTACTAATGCTATGGCTAATTTAGGGTACATATTCTTTGCTATAGCAAAATGTCCCACATCGAAATCCGTTTCAGACAATTTGGAGTCTACTTACAAATGTCCGTACGTCTGTCTTGTTGGCAGTTGCGCATGATAATTATCGAAGGGTGTAGCCGATTTCGAAGTATTGTAAATCTCATATGAAGCGAAAGAAATATCCAATTTCATCAAAACTTTGCACATTGTAATATTTCTAGCAAGGCTAAATCAAGTCCGAAGGTGGGACCCATCGGTTCACTTCTTCAGGTACCTCTCCCACAAAGGGTCAACAATAAATGCGAATATGGATTCTATAGGGCAACTTCATCTGGTACCTCCCTAGAGATGGGCAACTCTTTGACAAAGCGACTAGTAAAAACTGTGTAGTCTAAACAAGTCAGACCTTAATACTTATACATATCTAGATTTAGCACAATTATCTATCATTTGTGCTACCTCCCCCCCAAACAGTCACATGCTCCAACTCGACCTATGTATATGTATATATTTATATCTCGGCAACACCGACTTACACTTTTTTATACCCTTCACCACACTGTGGTACAGGGTATTATGTATTTGTGCATATGTTTGTAATAGGCAAAAGGAATCGAGATAGACCCATGGGTCCTTTTGAGAATATGCATAGAATCACTTTCTAAGTCGATTTATGCATGTCCGTCCGTCCGTCCGTCTATTGATGTTAAATTGTAAACAAAGTACAGGTCGCATTTATAATCCGATTTGGCTGAAATTTGGCACAGCTCATTTATTTGGCCCACGGACGAACCCTATTGAAATTGGGAAAAATCGGTTCAGATTTAGATATAGCTCCCATATATATTTTTGTCCGATTTACGGACTTTAGTCCCTGAAAATCATTCAATTTGCACGAATTTCGGTATAGCGTACTGAATTAAGTCTAAAATGATGTGTGCCAAGTTTCGAGAAAATCGGTTCAGATTTTGATATAGCTCCCATATATAGTTTCGTCCGATTTAAGGTAAATGTGGCACCAAAGTCTCTCAATATCTTTCGATTTGCATGAAATTTGGCACAGAGTACTGAATTAGGTCCAGAGTGATGTGTGCCAAGTTTCGAGGAAATCGGTTCAGATTTAGATATAGCTCACATATATATTTTCGTCCGATTTAAGGTGAATGGTGCACGAAAGTCCCTATATATCATTAGATTTGCATGAAGTTTGGCACAGAGTACTGAATTAGGTCCAGAATGATGTGTGGCAAGCTTCGAGAAAATCGGTTCAGATTTAGATATAGCTCCCATATATAGTTTCGTCCGATTTAAGGTAAATGGTGCACCAAAGTCCCTCTATATCTTTCGATTTGCACGAAATTTGGCACAGAGTACTGAATGAGGTCCAGAATGATGTGTGCTAAGTTTCGAGAAAATCGGTTCAGATTTAGATATAGCACCCATATATAGTTTCGTCCGATTTAAGGTAAATGGGGCACCAAAGACCCTCTATATCTTTCGATTTGCATGAAATTTGGCACAGAGTACTGAATTAAGTCCAGAATGATGTTTGCCAAGTTTCGAGAAAATCGGTTCAGATTTAGATATAGCGCCCATATATATTTTCGTCCGATTTAATGTAAACGGTGTCGTCCGATTTTACACAAAATTGACACAAACTTTTCACAACGTACTGGAGTTAGAATAACCTAGAAGTTGGTTTTAAATGCTTCACCATTGAGAGTCCAATAGGCACAACAATTTGCTCTACGTACTGAAGTTACTATAACATAACGTGTGGCAAGTTTAGTTCAAATCGGATTAGATTTTGATATAGCTTATATATATATACGCTTATAATTGATTTTCATAATTTTGTCCCTGGTCCTTTAAAAATTCGACGTCTTTTAGGTTTCATTTTTTGGATATACCGAAAGTGGTGAAGGGTATCATATAGTCGGCCCCGTCCGACTTTACTGCTTTCCTTACTGGTCATTTATATTATTTTTATACCCTTCACCACACTGCACTATAGGTCAAATGACCACTTTTTCTGTGCAAAATTAATAGCGGCAACAAAATCATAGTATTCATTATGAAATTTGGCCGAACTGATTTTTTTGTTACTAGAATTGAAACTTTTACTCGTCAACATAGACGTTGATCTCTGTTCGTTCTGTTGTGACTGAAATACTTTTTTGATAAAATATATTCTCTACTACTCGAACAATCGATTTGATATAATAAATTCCAATGTCGATGGATATTTTCTCACATACTGCAAAAATATTCTGGCCTTCTTCAATAAAGGCTATCGAAGTTTAATCGTTCCTTTAGGTTAATTCCCATTTTTTGAGTTTTTATTTCAAATATTTATTTATTTTGGGAATTATTTATTGTTTTCTACTAATTCTTGCAATTTCTGGTGCATTTGGACCTTTATTTTCTGTAATAAAGGTGATTTTCTGAATGTTAGGTGTACTGTACAAATTGTTGGCAATTTTGATAGATTTTACAGATTTTTTTCAACAATTTTTAGCTGTATATGATTTTATCGGTTTAGTATACACAGTTTAACTAAATCAAAGAGTTTTTTTTTAAATTTTTTCAAAAAAATGCAGTAAAGCAAAAAATTACACAATGTTTTAATTATGTGGCCACTTCAAAGTCGATGTGTTTTCATAAAAACCGTTATTTATAGAAAAATTGCATGCAATAATTTTCTATTTTTACACTTTATCTCTATAGTGCAGTATATCGAAGTTTTCTGATTTAAAAAATGTTCAAAAATACTTCAAACGAATCGAAGGCTGATCAAAAAATGTTTACCACAATAAATGTTTTAATTACGTGACCACCACTGTATATTTTCATTCGATTTCAGGTTTAAGATGCACCAAATCGATAATATAGAACGGATTGCGATGAAATTTGGTTGGTACAATTTTTTTGAGTCTGCAAATAAGTGTGTCGAATTTGGAAGAAATCGGTTCAGATTTGGATATGGCGCCTATATATATTTTCATTCGATTTAAGGTTTAAGATGCACCAAATCGGTAATATGCAACGAATGCCGATGAAACTTGGTTGTACGATTTTTTTTTGAGTCTGCATAAAAGTGTTTCGAATTTTGTTCAAAGCGGTTCAGATTTAGATATAGCTCTATACGATTTTACGTCTTAGTAACTCAAAATCCACAAAATACAACCGATCATCGTAATATTTAGTTTGCATGTTTTTATAGGCTAAAAACAACTCCGAAAAATTTGTTTCAGATCGGGTCAGATTTAGATATAACATCCATATATATGTTCCACATGACTTCACGATTTCACCACGCCAAAATCAGAAATGTCTCTGCCAAATTTGATTCAAATCGGATCTGATTTAGATATAGCTCTCATATATATGTTCGTTTGCATTATACCACCCTTTTGAAAAGTTATATTGTAGAAGTTATATTGTGGAGCTTCATCCGCAGAACGTGGAATAGGCTTTTGGGGTTCTTGGGGTGTCACGTTTCTCAGTTGAAAGGACACTAGCTTCTTTTCTTTTACCAAATTCAAAGTTTTTTTCAGAACAATTCTTAAGCAAAAAATTTAAATCCGAATATAGCCATTCATGATTTTTTTTGACATTCTTACCAACGTTGCGCTAATTTTCAGCAAAATAAATGAACTGTTTGCTTTAAATATTTCTCTCGTTCATCCGAAATGCTGTCGACATCAATTTTGCTCACTTAATGTTTGAAAACAGCATCAGCTTTTTTCTTTTTGTTACCTTCCATTCGCCATATTTCAGACAGACCGTTTTTTTATACGGAGGTGAAAAATGTTTTGATTTAATATAAAAATGGCCCAAGGACGAACCCTATTGAAATTGGGAAAAATCGGTTCAGATTTAGATATAGCTCCCATATATATTTTCGTCCTATTTAAGGTAAATTGTGCACCAAAGTCCCTATTTATCTTTCGATTTGCACGAAATTTTGCACAGCGTACTGAATTGAGCTAGAATGATGTGTGGTAAGTTTCGTGAAAATCGGTTCAGATTTAGATATAGCTCAATATATATTTTCGTCCGATTAAGGTAAATGGTGCACCAAAGTCCCTAAATATCTTTCGATTTGCACGAAATTTGGCATAGCGTATTGAAATAAGCCTAGAATGATGTGTGTTAAGTTTCCTGAAAAACGGTTCAGATTTAGATATAGCTCCCATATATATTTTCGTCCGAACGTACATGCAAATGACGATTGGTCCATAACTACAAATTATAATAGACAGACATGCGGATAAACATGTCTAAATTTACGAGATATAACGATAGGTATACTACAAGAAAAAATATCGATATGCCGGAAACAAAAAATGCCCAAAATCCGCCCAAGCCATGAATTTTACCACGATTACTGATATGTTATATGTCCACCTCATGGTAGAGGTTATAAAAATTTCCACCGACCGATCTTAAAAACGTTTTACCAACTTTTTACTTAAATCGATCCTATACTTGTTCAAGAATGTGCCTTTAAAATTTCAAATGAAAATCAAATGCAAGTGCTGGAGATGTGGCCGATTTATTGTGTCAGCATTCAGCTATGGCAAGAGTGTTTTTCAAAATTTAAGGAGATTAATTGAATTTAGGTTTTTATTTATTTCGAACCTAAACTAATTCAAGAATGTAACATTAAAAAAAAAAATTATGCCAGTTATCCTTTACGTATTCACATATTATATACAAAGTTACAAGTCGTCTCTTAATTTTAAATATTTTGTGATCCTAACACACACATCACAAACATTGCCTAGTAGCATTATAAAAAATTGATAATTTTGTAATTTATCTGCAAAAACGTTGCATTATTTTTAGAATACGCATTTTTTGACATTTGAACAAATATAAGAATTGCACGCAGTCAATAAACAAATTTTATGACACATTGACCATTTTGTGCATACCGACGATAAGTTGTATTTCTATGAACAATTTCAATTTGAGGTCAACATTGTTACGTTATAGCTGCAGACAACTGCGTGAACTCATATTTTGCAAGATGTCATTGATTATTTGTTGTTCTTTTTTTTGTTCGCCATGAATGTAATTGCAACATTCTTGTTTTTTTTTCATTGGAAGAGGATGAGCTCATACTACATCCATAGATACAAGTGTTTTTGTGCAAAGCTATGTCATATTCGCAATAAGTAAATTTTTATATCCAAAATAGAAATTAAAATTATTATGTGGTTTATTTGACATATAGACTGTTCAGTGCAGGTCTTTTCAAATAGATGTATATTCCTAATTCTTATTTCGGTATTGATCGATGTGGGTCTATATTTTGATATATTCTCAATATAAAGATCAAGTCCTATGTAATTCAATCTTATATTCCAACCGATTTTACTGTAATTTGGTATTCCGGTGATAATCAGCTTTACATAAAATGTTTGATATAGGTCCATGTTTTTTTCATAGCCCCATTATTAGTATTTTGAATGCTAAAGCCGCATTTTCCCTCATAAGTGCTTTAACTATGGTGGTGCAGAACATAATTACAAAAAAAAAGTTCGATGTAGGTCAATATTTTGCTATATACTCAATGTGTTTTGGTGGTGTTGATAGTCCGAATTTACATCTAATAGGGAAATCAAGCAAAAACCTAACACATACTGACAAAATTGTTTCTATCGTTTTCTATGTCGGTGGGAAAATGCGGCTTAAGTCTTCAAAATGCCGATAATGGTTATAGCTCAAATCGACGCCTTGACATGTGCAGAATTTTGCGACCATCTGGTATCGTTCATAAACTTAAGAGTTGTTGTCGGTAATTTAAAAATAGTCGTTGAAAATTGTCTTTAAAACTTTAATACATCTTGAGTACCTTTTTCAATCAAATTGGCCATAATTACAATTTATTTAAGGTATGCAATTTTTAAGACCATAATACATAAAAAATACGATTTCATGTCATCTTGATTTTAAACACTGCAAAGAAATTAAATATTTCTTTTTCTTATTCTTAATGCGCCATGTTGGATTCATTTTGATTGATTCTCAAAATCTGATTTCACATTTGTCTTTAGTGGTCAGAGTAAATCGTTTTCAAATATTATTTGATTAAGCAAATTTTAAAAAAAAAATCGACTGCCATTTTGTATTTTCACTTTTTTTCTTGCAGAATCGTAGTCAGCATCCTCGAAACCTTTACATCTGATATGTATTTATTTCATAAACGCACTGCTCTAATTATGGCAAAAAGTGGGATCTCTGACCTATAGCGGGGAGGTGCCAGAGAAGAGTTAACCGATAAGCCCCATCTACGAGCTTGATAATAATTGATAACACTATTTTGTTCTGAGAAATTAATATTGAATCCAATATTGTAATATGAAATCGAATATTTCACATATAAATGCCCATGATAAATCTGAAGTTGATCTATTCTGAATATTAAAGTAAAAAAGCGTTAAAGGTACCTCCGCCTCCTCCCTACTCTCTTAATTTCGAAGGATGACTTATGACTTCTTGTTCTAATGCAAGAAATTTTTTGTGGCAAAAAATTCGTTATATTTATAAATTAATTTTGAAATATGTATGTCAAATGCAAACAATACATCAAAATGTAGGTATTTTATTTATTTATTATACCCTCCACCATAGTATGGAGGGTATATTAGTTTTGTTTTTCCGTTTGTAACGCATCGAAATACTCATTTCCGACTATATAAAGTATATATATTCTTGATCAGCGTAAAATTCTAAGACGATTTATGCATGTCCGTCTGTCCGTCTGTCTGTAGTAATCACTCTAGCGTCTAAACGAATTGAGATAGAGCCCCAAAATTTCGCATAGAGTCGTATTTTGTCTGCAGGCAGGTCAAGTTCGAAGATGGGCTATATCGGTCCACGTTTAGGCATAGCTCCCATATAAGGATACCCCCCAATTTTCGGTATTTTGAGGTTCTTGAGCGTGTTTTTCAACCGAATTCGCTGAAATTAGGTACTTTGAGTTCTTATTGGGTAGCAAATATCCCCACTAAAAATTATAAATATAGGTCAATTTTTTTCGGACAGCCCCCATGTAAGGGTAACCCCAAAATTTCGGTATTTTGAGGTTCTTGAGCGTGTTTTTCAACAGAATTCGCTGAAATTTGGTACTTTGAGTTCTTATTGGGTACCAAATAAACCTACTAAAAATTATAAATATAGGTCAATTTTTTCTGGACCCCCCATATAACGGTACCCCTCAATTTTCGGTATTTTGGGGTTCTTGACCGCGTTTTTTATTGGGTAATAAATTTCTCCATAAAAAATTATGGATATAGGTTCACTTTTTCTGGTAGTCCCCATATAACGGTACCTCCTAATTTTCAGTATTTTGGGGGTTTTGATCGTATTTTTCCGCCGAATTAGCTGTAATTTAGTATTTTGAGTTCTTAATAGGTACCAAATCTCCCCACAAAAAATTATGAATATAGATCCATTTTTTCGGATAGCCCCCATATAAGGATACCCCCAATTTTCGGTATTTTGGGGTTCTTGAACGCGTTTATCAACCGAATTTGCTGCAATTTGGTATTTTGTAGTCGTATATGGTAACAAATCTCCCTACCAAAAATTATTAATATTCGCCCCCTTTTTGGGGTAGTCCCCATATAACCCCCTTTTTTATATTAAAATAGTTATCTGATTTGTTCCGCGTTTTAATTTTGGTTCTAAGACTCTGTTGTAATCATTTCACCTGCGGAGGATAGCGAGATAAAAAATTAGAACGTAAGGTTCGATAATGAACTATAGCCGCATTTAGACCTAGTCCCTATGTGGAGGTACCAGAAGAAGTGGACCCATATTCCCCATCTTCGAATTTGAACTAAGTTTGGAAGAAATAAAAAGATGTGCGAGGTTTGAATGAAATCCAACTTTACTGAAACGGATTTGGTCCAAAGAAACAAGGGGTCTAGAACCAATATTTTGATGAGGCACATTTGCATTGTGTTAAAGTGTATACACCGTCATTAGCTGTAAGGCTAATTAAAGGCCATTAAAATTTTCTGAAATTTGTATTGTTGTTTACATTATGGTTTACATAATCCGTTTTTAGAAATGTCGGTATAGGTCCACTTTTTGACATGTTCCCTATATTTTCATTTCTAGTACCTGCCCGTATATCTATGGTGGAGGGTATCCAAAAGTTCGGCCCGGCCGAACTTAACGCTTTTTCACTTGTTTATTTATTTTTTTTTGACAGAGCTGCTGACAACCATGCATATTGTTAATTCCACACAGTAAGAAGTATTTATCAAACAGCTTAGATAAAACTGCCGCAAAAAATATAAAAATAAGACAATATGTTGATGTACGTAATTAGTTAATAATACAGTTGCAGTAAATAATAGCTAATCCATATTTAAGCACATCAAAGCTGATTTCATATGTTTGAATAACAAAATGCACAACTCATGTTACAAGTTAGCATATAAATCATGAAATGTTGTTCAAGTTAATTAAACTAAATGCTCTATAAATCAGATAGTGAATCAAATGGACACATCTTATTGACATACCGCACAGTTGAACATGACTATGACGAATATAATTTATTACAGTTATAACATATAGTTGGAACCTGGAAATTGACATAAATTGAACAAGTGAAAATAATTCCCGAAATGAAATTTGAATTTGACAGTCTATAAGGTTTTGGAATGCCCCTTGCTTCCAGTGGCATTTCTGTGTCAATCTGATAAATCTGGGGATGAGTTGAAGGTGATTGCGGATGGTATCTTATAAACTCCGTTAATATTCCTAGTATATATTTTTTTTGCTGGAAACATTTGCATACCTCCTGAAGGATTTCTTTGAAGTTCGCTAGGTGTTCATCGAATGATTTTCCAATGTCATAGTCATTGTCGTTTAACTACAACGTATTGAGTATCCAGAAGTCACTTTGCATCGCAAGTCAATTTTCTAGTGAATTTCGTATTTAAGTTTTTTTATGTTGACAATTTATGTGTTTCTTATTATTTTGAATATATATTTGGTTGACTTTGACTCGAAATGACTCATATAACATAGTTTCTTCCTTTGTTTTAGTTTCGAATAAATGTTTTGCATAATTTAAGGTGTATTCACTTCATTCATTCATTCCTTCCGTCTCGATAATGTCGTATTGGGCGTAGCAAATTCAACGCTTAACTTGTTTTGTTTCCGATTAACATATTTCGGAATGTGCATAATGATAATTGGTAGCATTTCAAATTAATTTGAATACAAATTGAATGAAATTTATATGCTGTTGATTTTAGTTAATTTGATTTTTAATACAGAAAATAAAATCGAAAGATTTATGTTTCCGATTCGCATTTCAGTTTGAATCATTTTGGATTAGTGTTTTGCCAACAAGAGGAATTTAAGCTATTCACTGACAAAAGTAAGCGATTTGTTTAGCAGCAATAAAAATACAAAATACTGATGTCAAACTGGAGTGAAAATATATTGTTCGGAATTTTTTCTACATAATTAAGATGTCATATGGTTAATTAAAAATTATTCCGTTTGCATCACGTTTTTGACAGACTACATGTGATGGGTGTTGTCTTAATGAATAGATTTAGGACTAAATTCGTTAAGATTCGCTCCATTGGATTATTGTCCTATGTGATAATGGGGCGGGACATTTATATAAGAGCTATACTTTTTAGTATTTATTATATATTTTGTTATGCAATAAAAAGTCCATCCACTTAATGTATCAAATTAAGCCAAATCGGTGAAAAAATGCCGAATAGTGGGGTGTTGCATTGCATGCATACTACAACAAAGCATGAAGAGTTATATATTTTTTTCAATACTAAACTTCCTAGGCCTTCTTGTATATGTGTTATTTTATTCAAACATTGATACGATTAATACATGTTCGTCTGCCCATGTATTAGTATACCCTCTGTCTTATGGCTAATGAGGGTATATACACTTTGATATGGAAAGAATGTGCCTCATCGAAATACTGGATTTAGATCCCATGTTTCTTTGGATCAAATCCGTTTATAAATATTTAAAAATATTCACCCGTCTGTCTAACCGACTGGGGCAGACGATGACTCTCGAATAGTGTAACCGATTTAATTGGAATTGTGTACATCGTAATATTTCTTCCAAACTTAGTTCAAATTCGAATACCGGGGGTATTAGTCCACTACATCTGGTACCTTCCTCATAAATAGTCGAAATTTTAAATATTTATAAATACAATACAGTAGATATCAGATATAAAAAACTCAAAAAAGTCAGAGATTTCTTTCTTATATGAGTTTTTTTTCTTATATGGGATTATCAGATATAAGAAAATTGTTTCTTATAAGAGTACATACGCATATAAGAAATCTATTTCTTATACGAATATATTTTCTTAAATCCAGTCTTGATTGGGCAATCGCCACGTAAACATTGTTTACTCGCACGGTTTACAAGTGATCAAAGGCTAGCTAACAGTACTTTCTTTACACTTCTCTTTGAGAACATATTTTCTTTGTTGTTGTTTTCGTGTACAAGAGATATAAAAAAAGCTTCTGATAAAAAATTCAAAAGAAATAAAAATGAACGGGGTTCACCCCCCTAACTATAACCAGTTCAGTGTACTCTCACTGGATTCTCCCAATGAAAAGAAAAGAAAAAACCTAATAAAAGACTTCAACCAAACTTTGATGAAACCACGTGTTTGTCTGAACTGTCAAACTATGACCACCTTCCACGTTATTTAGTAGCAACTGCACTTTCTACTGACAAACAAAGTGAAACAAAATCTCTAGGATCATACAACATTTTCCAGATCGGAAAAGGTCTTGACTATATTTGCAAGGAGTACAACGAAGTTACAGAGCTAAGAAATGGAGACCTACTCATAAAAGCAAGTAATTTGAAAGCAACAGAAAAATTTTTAAATGCAAAATACATTGATATAGTTCCGGTCAAAATAACCATGCACAACAAACTCAACTGCTCGTACGGTAAAATATTTTATGATAAAATTGTGAACTATTCAGAGGAAGAATTGATAAACCAAATCAATGTCAAATATCCAGGACTTATAATTGATCTCAGAAAAGTGAAGAAAACTGAAAATGGAAAGCAAGTTGATACAGGAGCTGCCATTATAACATTTAATAACATACGTCGTCCGGAACAGATTAAAGTTGGTTATACCTTGTGTACAGTTCACGAACACATTCCGAACCCTCTCAAATGTCGAAATTGCCAGAAACTTGGGCACACAAAAAACCATTGCAAACGCATAACACTTTGCGCTGAATGTGCACAACCACCACCACATGACAAATGTGAGAGAAAGTTTTGTGTCAATTACAACTTGGACTCTCACACATCCAATGACCCGAAATGCCCAAGCTTCCTCAAACATAAATCAGTAAACAAAATCAAAATAAATAATCGTTGTACTGTCCGCGAAGCATGGAAAATTTTTAATGCAAATCCATCTATCCACCTCATCGTACCACATGCAAAAAAAGCCACTTTTTCAGAAGTAGTAAGCGGTATCAATGTATATGATAAACATACCCTTTCCACAACACCTTCTGAAACCACAAACTTAACACGCAAACAACAATCTCTAACAATAACTTTCTTAACTCCACAACACAACAATGCACCAGCTAAATCTCAAACCCAACCAATAAACTCAACCTCGCAAAATGAAATAATCACACATGACATCCAACTGAAAAAACCTACTACCATAAAAAACATCGACTCACTATCCACCACAAAAACCATTAACATACCAACAGAACCTACCAACATTTTACCTTACAACAGCGAATTAAACACCTCCAGCTCGCTCATCGAACAACATCCTAAAACAACAAATGATCACACGAACATAGCAGTAGATCAAGACATTTCCAGTGATACGATAGCGTCCCCACCACGTGACTATGATCAGACGGACGTAGAAATGTCTCCATGCAGCCAAGCCTTCAAAAAATTTCCTAATCTCAACGTTATTATAACTCCTGAAACATATAGAAGAACCGCGTCAAGTACTTCTAAATACAAATCCTAACCTTATTCCTTTATATTTTATGATTTACAATTTGTCATTATGAATTTAGATGTCAGAGTGCTTCAATGGAATATCCAAGGATTCTTATGTCACAAGTATGCCTTGGAGTTGCTCGTTGCCAAGCATAAACCTACTATAATAGCTTTACAGGGAACCCACATAATCGAAAGGAACAGACAATTTTTAAATTTACCAGGTTATAAAGTATTCCATCACAATAAAGACTATAATTACTCACTTCACATAATAACTCAAATTTTAATCTGTTATTTCAATCAGTAACTATTGATTGTGGTTTCGCTCTCACAATAACAAATGTCTACAATGAACATGACGTTGCTTTGGAAGGAAACATAGTAAATCAAATTCATACCCATAACACCGGTCATCATATGATCACCGGCGACCTAAATTCCCATAATACTCTTTGGGGTTCCTCTTGCGACTCCCGCTCTGGTAAGATATGGGTTGATTTTGCTGAGGACAGGGGGCTAGTCGTCTTAAACGATGGCTCGCCAACCTTACTTAGCACCCGAAACACACTCACATCAATCGATGTTTCAATGTGCACCTCCGACCTAGCCCCTCACTTAAATTGGTACACCTTGGATATGCCAGAAGTGGGAGATCACTTTCCCATTCTGATATCGGGTAACAATTCTACACACAATCGCAAATTTGTTCCAAAATTTATACTTAAAAATGCAGACTGGAAATTATTTAGGACAAAATTATCGACTTTTAATGATTCTTTCTTAGAGTCAAACAATGTTAATAGAGAAGCTGCTCAGATTCAACGCATTTTACGCAAAGCAGCAAATGAATCTATTCCGGTTAGTCGAAAACCAGCTAAAAAAAACACTCCAATCTGGTTTAACAGTACAATTTCTAAATTTATTTTTCAAAGACAGAAAGCCTGGAAGAAATTCAAGAGATTGCGGACTCAGCAAAACGGAATTTCATACAGGAGAGCATGTGCTATCGTGAAAAGAGAATGCAAAATTGCCAAGAGAAATACTTGGAACAATTTTTTGAACTCCCTTAATCCTTTCCTGGATACCAGAATCCTTTGGAGCAGAGTAAATAACTTGAGAAGACCAAAAATGTCATCGTTTCCTACAATTTTTTCATCCAACAGAGCTATCTCAGATCCTCAGGAAAAGGCTTCACAATTCGCTTCTTTCTGGAGCTCATTAAGCTCGGATGGCGTCTTTGACTCTGAAGTCATTGAATCAAAACTCAACCTAAATATTACTACATTACCATTTTCAACAGACTCCTTTCCAGGACTCGTACATGATATTGAAGTTTCAGAACTTGAAGAGGTACTAAGGACCCTAAAAGGATCTACCCCTTCGTTGGATAAGATATCTTATCCAATGATAAAAAATGCCACAATAACAATAAAAAACGTCTTTGCAGATTGTACAACATTATTATAAATTCTGGCTTCTACCCACATGACTGGAAGTTGGCAGCTTTATCACCAATTCCTAAACCTGGCAAAAATCCATCCCACCTTCTTGGAAAAAATATTGGCAAGGATATACTGGATACAAACTTTCTGGGATACAGCATGCTTTCCTACCCAGGCACGGCGTACATAGCCTTTGTCACCAGCACACTCTCTAGTAATATCGGCAGACTTAGAGAAGGCGTTCGATAGAGTGGTTTTGACACAAATTATTTTAGAACTCAATAGCTGGGGCGTAAATTGCACCTTTCTTACTCTGCTTCAATCTTTCCTCTCGAATCGGAGAATACTGGTCAGGGTTGATGGTTATCATTCGCAGGTTTTTCCTTTAGACAATGGGATTCCTCAGGGTTCCCCTCTCTCAGTAATGATATACAATATTTACGCAAACGCCTTAGCCAGGGTCTATAGCCAAGCGGGAATGGATTTTGTAGGCATATATGCTGACAACATTTTCGCTGTTTCCTCCGGACAACCTGAATCAGTTCTAGTAAATTTAAACAACTTTAATAACACTATCCAGGATTGGGCCAGATATTCGGGGGCTTTCATCCCACCCGACAAAATTGAAGTTTTACATGTTTGTAGAAAAAAAATTGTAGTAGCGACCCTATTCGCCTAGGTGAGCATATCATTCCTGTAATCCACCATATGAGGATTTTGGGAATAATCTTTACAAAAAATCTCCTATGGAATGCGCACATTGTACATATCATATCCAAGTTAGAAAAAATAAACAATTTGCTCAGACTTATATGTTCTAAAAAGAAAGGTCCCCACATAGACACTGCTATTAACATCTGCAACTCCCTTGTAACTGGAGTCCTATCACATGGGATAACACTTTACGGCTGGACGTCGATAGGTAACAGGAAAAAAATAGAGGTTGCCACTAACAAATGCTTTCGAACTGCCACTGGTCTCCTTAGAGCAACACCTGTATCTTCTTTAAGAGTTGAAGGAAGATTTACAAACTTTGACCAACTACATGAGAGTAATTCTGTTAACCTAGCATCTAGGGCCATAACATTCCCCTGTGATGGTCTGCATAACACCTTCTGGAACCACATAAATTCGGATATTTCCATTCCAACTGAGCCTGAGTGTCACCAGAGCAATAAAAACAAACCGCAAGGGGTCTTTTGATTACGTTTTGCTTAGAGCATTTGATGTAGATGCTATTATATTGTGGATTCCATCCCATATTGGCATTGCAGGAAATGAATACGCTGACGAATCCGCAAAGCGAGCTCTAAATATTTCGCTTATATCTGAGCCGCCTTTTTTCCCAAAGGTAATATCTTCACCATATATACACCTTAAGTCATCCTCCAACTTAGACCTCTGGAATCGTACCGATGTTTTCCTAAGATCAATTAATCCTTCAGTAAATAGACCAAATTACAACGAACATCTCAGTAGGGCCGACTGCATTTTTCTGGCCCGCCTTAGAGTAAACAAGGCCATTTTCAACACAAGACATTATTATGAAAATCTTGAACCAGCTAGGTGCCAATTTTGCAATGACTTTCTGTCTGTACCACACATACTAGCAGAATGTCCATCCTCAAGGATCGATGAACCTATATCAACGATTCTCGATTGCTCGACAAGAAATATGTTGCCGAGAATTCGAGACTCCCTCCACAAACATGGTACACTTGACATCTAAATTCTCATATTATTTAATAATCTAATTTTATATAAAAAAAGATATATGTACATAATATTAATCTTCCCTATTATCTATTTAATATTAGTTTTCTTTTTCACTAAAACACAATTTGTATACCTGTAAAAACTATGACCACCAATAGGCGCAAATGATCACGTTATCCGGCGCCTTTTAACCATATTTTATGAATTTATTTGTAAAATATATTGATAATTAAATTAAATATTTTCTTAAAGTAAAATGTTTGAATGAAAAGCACATTTTATTAAATAAAACATTTCAGTATATAAAACCAGTAAGGAAAGTGGTAAAGTCGGACGGTTCCGACTATATGATACCCTTCACCACTTTGGGTAAATTCAACAGATGAATCTTAACAGACGTCGCATTTTTGATTTTCACGAAACTTAACACACATCATTCTAGACCTTGTTCAGTACGCTGTACCAAATTTCGTGGAAATCGAAAGGTATACAGAGACTTTGGTACACCATTTTCCTTAAATCGGACGAAAATATATATGGGAGTTATATCTAATTCTGAACCGATTTTCACGAAACTTAGCACACATCATTCTAGGCTTAATTCAGTACGCTGTGCCAAATTTCGTGCAAATCGAAAGATATTTAGGGACATTGGTGCACCATTTACCTTAAATCGGACGAGAATTTATATGGGAGCTATATATAAATCTGAACCGATTTTTATTATAGGCTTAATTAAGTACGCTGTGCCAAATTTCGTGCAAATCGAAAGATATATAGAGACTTTGGTGCACCATTTACCTTAAATCGGATGAAAATATATATGGGAGCTATATTTAAATCTGAACCGATTTTTCCCAATTTCAATAGGGTGCGTCTTTGGGCCAAATAAGTGACGTATGCCAAATTGCATCCAATTCGGATAATAAATGCGACCTGTACTTTGTTTACAATTTAACATGGGCAGGCAGACGGACGGACGGACGGACATGCATAAATCGACTTAAAATGTGATTATATGCATATTCTCAAAAGGAACCATGGGTCTATCTTGATTCCTTTTGCCTGTTACAAACATATGCACAAAGACATAATACCCTGTACCACAGTGTGGTTAAGGGTATAAAATCAGTATCTTAAAAACTAAAACTTTAAATAAACAAAAATAACAAAATTAATATCAGTTCATAGTTTGACTAACAATATTTAAATATATTCAGTGTGGCCAACAATCTTAAATATTTTCTTATATGAAACGTTTTCAAATACCTTTGTCAACTTTGGTGTTTGACAAACATTTCTTATATCAGCGTTTTTCTTATTCGCGTGTTTCTTATATGAAGCAATTTTTTACACTGAAAAGGTATAAAAGTTGTGAGTTAAAACTGTTTTAAACCATTTACAATTGACCAGAAACGGCCCAAAAAAAAGAAATTCGGCCCAAAGAGAAAATTCGGCATATAGCAGTCGTAACATCGCCCAGAAGCTAAAAATTTACCATAAAACTGTTTTAAACCATTTACAATTGACCAGAAACGGTCCGAATTAGCCAACAGGAGAGGTGTCGTGTTCAACCAGGACATCTCTACGCCACACACATCTACATATCTAGTGACTCGCCAGAAACTTCGGGAGCTACAGTCCAGACTTGGCACCAAAAAAATGACAAAAAATTGGTATCTAGGGAGGTTTGTGAAAATCGACTACTAGAGTTTTTAGTGCAAATAGAGAGCAGGACTTCTATGAGAGGGCCATTATGCAGATACCTTTAAAATGGCAACAAATCATACAACAAAACGGTGCTTATTTGGACATTCCGAAGCAGGTTAAATAAAATTCCATAGTTCATATAAATATAATGGATTTCTTTTTCCCCAACCTAATATATAATTTGTTTATAAACATTCTACCTATAATGGACATTTTGCAATAATAATTGATTTCTCGCGATAGTACTCTGATGCAAAAAAGGTTCAAGTAGCACAACAATAATCAAATTCAAAACTTCCATAAATTGAGTATTAATATTTTTCAGCATAAATAATTTTTTTTCTCTGAAACACTCTTGATTATAGCGTTCTTAAATAAGTGGCAATAAAATACCACCACACAATAAGAACAGTAACACATAAAGAGTATTTTGTCAGCCGTATCGATTAAAAATTCATAGAAAAATGGAACGGAAATTAACTTTGCCAAAAAATGAATGGATGAATGTGAAATAATAATTAAAACGATAATAAAGATTCAGCATTTATTGAGGCATTTTGGCAACAACGATACAATATTTTAATGATACGGGGTAAATTGTTGGCCATTGAATGTAGCAGCAGTTGCGGGCATTCTTTTCTGGATGCCTGCTTCGTTTTGGAAATTAACTTAGCTATAAATTCATAATCTGTTTTGAAAATTGATACAGTTTTAAAAGAACATTCATCCAGTGAGATACAAAGGAAATTTATCACGAAAAATCAAAATGGTACATAGATTTGAAAATATTTTAAGGAATAAATTTGTTAAATATATTATTATTATTATTTCAGAAATTCTTCATCGCTGCCTTAGCCTTTGTCACAGTGTGCATCCTAGCTTCAGCATCTCCCGTTGATAACCGAGGACAATACTACCATGGCCAGTACTATAATGATCGCTATTTCAAGAATCGTGAATTTTACAATCAACGTCGTTACTATGACAATTTGTTGAAACCATATAGAGCCGATGTCGTTGCTAAGGAATCTCGTATTGTTGAACAGAAGATCGAACCCGCCAACGATGGAAATTTCGCCTATCAATTTGATACCGAAAATGGTATTCATGCGGACGCTCGTGGTACAAGCATAAAAACTGGTGCCGAGGAGCCAATCCAGAAAATTGAAGGTTCTTTTGCATACATTACTCCCGAAGGTCTTCGTGTGGGTGTTCGTTATGTTGCAGATGAAGCTGGTTATCGTCCTGTCTATACATGTAGGTGAATACCGATAGGATATATGGACATTTTTTTTAAACTAAAATAATAATTATTTTTCAGTTGATGGTTTTGAAGCTGTACAACATGCCAACTCTCAGCCAGCTGCTAATGTTGAGATTACTAAAATTCATTAAATATAAATTTAATAAATTATCGAGGCAGTGTGGATTTTTTTAAGTTATTTGTACCAATTTGTTATTACAAAATAAAGATACAAATACAATTAATAACTCAATTAGAAATTCTATACAGGGCGAACTAAAGAAAAAATGGGAAAATGTGACAAAAATATAATTCCCTTTATAATCGCGAATTGTATTTCATCGAAATTGAATATTTTGTTGGAACGAGTTTTCCAACTTTATAATATATTTACCCTCAAAGTAAACATGGGTGGTACTTGTGGATTTATAAAGGTAACAAAAAACCAGTAAGGAAAGCAGTAAAGTCGGACTGGGCCGACAATATGATATCCTTCACGACTTTGGGTATATTCGAAAAGACGTCGCCTTTTTGAAGGAATTTTGACATGAAATTGAACCAACTTAAATATGTGATTTTTATGTCTTTCTGGAACCTATGCTAAATTTCATTTCATTTGGGCAAGTTTAGAGTCGTTTGCGCACAGTGGGATAGATTTTTGTAAATCGATTTAAAGCAAACTTGACACACGCTATTCGGTATGCTGCACTGTTTAAAATTTAATCTCAGTCAGACACCTATTGATTATTTGGTGTACAATTAACATGAATATGTCGAAATTATATATGGAAGCTACAATATATCTATATCTGAACCGATTTGAAGCAAACTTGCCAGTGATTAATTTATATTAATTTCAGTACGTTGTGTCAATCGGCCTAGCTATGGATCTTTAGTGCACAATTTACATAAAATCGGTCGAAAATTATGCCAAAATTTGTGCAAATCGAATGATTTTCAGAGCACCATTTAATTAAATCGGACGAAACTATGTTTGGAAGCTATTTCTAAATCTGAACTGAGTTTCTCGAAACTAAGCACACGTCATTCTAGACTTAATTCGATACACTATGCCAAAATTCATGCAAATCAAATGATATTCAGAGACTTTGGTGCATCATTTACATAAAATCGGACGAATATATAGTTTCGGGAGCTATATCTAAATCTGAACCGATTTTCACCAAACTTAGCACCCATCATTCTAGACCTAATTCAGTAGGCTATACCAAATTTCGTGCAAATCGAACGATATATAGGGACTTTGGTACACCATTTACTTTAAATCGGATGAAATAAGTGACATATGCCAAATTTCATCCAATTCGGATCATAAATGCGACTTGTACTTTATTCACAAAAATACATGGACGAACAGACGGACATGCATAAATCGACTCAGAAAGTGATTCTATGCGTATTCTCAAAAGGAACCATGGGTCTATCTCGATTATTTTTGCCTGTTACAAACATATGCACAAAGACATAATACCCTGTATCACAGTATGGTGAAGGGTATAAATATGGAAGTGGGTTGAGGAAAATGCGCTATTTGTGTTTTATTCATTTTACGAACTTTGTGCCAAAGTAAAATTCGAAGCGTACATCAATGAAAAATTTTAACTAATACATAAACAATTATATTAGAACGTTTCGAAAATCGATCTGAATCTATCATAAAATTCTGTTGACATTTATGAGATAATAGCCACAAAACAGCAGTCACTCACATGACTTTAGACATCACTTCTAATAATAGAAAACTCTACGAATTGTGGAAACTAAATATTTGCCTAAAAGTAGGCAATTCATGTGGTTCAAATCGGATAATCCGTTAGCACGATATTGTAAAATGTTAATTTTTTGCACAATTTAGACCATTTTGTGGGGGAGGTACCAAAAGGAGTTGACCGATATTCCCCATATTGGAAATTGAAATAGGTTTGGAAGGAATATTAAAATGTGCAAAGTTTGGATGAAATCGGTTATTCCCTTCGAGAGTTATCGTGCGAACAAGCCGACCAGACAGATGGACGGACGTACTTTTGTAAATCGACTCCAAAATCTCTGAAACGGTTTTGGTCCAAAGAAACATGGGTTCTAAAATCAATATTTTGAGGAGGCATATTTTCACCGTATCAAAGTGTATATCTCAGGAGGGTATAAAACGAGTTAAATTGATCATTTTACGTTATCCTGAAACTTGAGTCAATAATAATAATTAACAGCACGTGCTTTTCAACGAGAAGCCAAAATATCAAATTACAGCCAATTTGGTTGAAAAACGTGTACAAAATACCGAATATTGGGTTACCGTTATATGGGGACTACACCAAAACCTGAACCGATATATCCCATTAGCAATACCAAATATCGAAGAAGTACTAGCAATGTCTGTGCAAAATTTCATAGTTATAAATTAAATATGGCGATATCTATTGTATAAATATGGCATATATCGACATAGAATTTTATTCTGATGGGGAATATATATATTTTATTGGGTCTCCGGTGAATATTTCGATGTGTTGCACACCGAATGACAATTTGGATATACTGAAGGAGGAGTTATGGTGGCTACTCCGAAACAAGATACAATATTAATAATTCTATATATTGAGAACACCGAAACTTGGTTGAAAAACGTGTCAATGGGGACTCCCTCGAAAATTGAGTCAATATTAATAATTTTTACTGGGAATGGTTGCTATACATTCAGAACCCAAAATCACAAATTACAGTCAATTCGGAAATCTATCTGATCAAGAATATATATACTTTTTGGGATCTTCTATATATATATATATATATATATATATATTTTTTTTTAATAAAATGACAACTATACAAATTTCTATACATATTTCGTTTTTGTTAATTATCAATAACGTTTTGTGCAACACTGTGCAATATAAAGCTTTTGCTTATGGAAAGCTTTCGAATCAGCCTAAACATATGCTGTAGATAGTAGGGAATAACTAGTGATCAGAAACATTTGTATAAAAGTTAATAGGCTTGATGCATGAATCGAGTCAATTTGAAATAGACTTGACAAGTGCCAATTGATATGCTGCAACACAGCGTCCTGTCCAAAAGGTAAAATCGGAAGAATTATATCTGAAAAGATTTGAAATAAATTTAATACACGTGATACTAAACTTATTTTGGTACGTTGTGCAAAATTTCATGTCAATCGATAAAATATTGGCTATAAGGTGCATAACTTCAAGAAATCGGACGAAAATATATATATATATATATATATACTATTTATGGGATCTAATCTATATCTGAGGCGATTTTCCGCAATTTCGGTAGGGTTCGTTCTTAAGCTGTACCATAAATGATCATAAATGGGTTCGTCCTTGAGCTATACCAACTCGGATCATAAATGAGATCGGTACTATGATAACAATAATAACAATGGACAGACATGCATAAATAGTTTCAGATAGTGATTCTAAATTAAAAGTATTAGACGAATTTATTGCTCAAAGAAAATATAATATTAAATTAATGGCAATAAGGTTGAAAATTTCCACTAGTACCTTCAACATACCAAAATGGTTCGGAACCTTTATATGATGTTCAAATACCAAATATCCTCAAAGAAGTTCCAATGTACATGGTCTATTTCAGCTATCTTTATTCAAAAACGTATAGTATCTTAAATAAATATTTCATGGTGTTGCAAATAACACAAATACCCATTTTTTACTACTTTCGATTCATCTACGAATTAAGAAATTTTACGACTATTGATTGGCTATAACCGAATAACCTAATAAATAATTCAATTGAATATAATTAATGAAGTCAGAAGAATAAATTTTAACAAGCGAGCCTACGTGGATTTAGGCATTGCATTGAAGGTCGCATTACAGTCGGGTCCATGACCATTTGTAATGTCAAAACCAGTTGTCAGAGAAATAAACAAAGTCACAATACTGCACCTACACTTCAACGTAAATGCAAATAAGTTATGGATTTTTGATAAGACTTACGCATTGCATTTCCTGTCTAATAAGAAGAACGAAAAATAAAAAAGCGGAACTTCTTGTTTACTTATATAGGTGCATATTAATATGAAATGTTTTCTTTTGGCAACATGTTTAATGGCAGTAAATTCCCAATTCACTGCGACAAAAAATCTACAAAGAATTTCTAATAGATTGAGAAATGTTCTAAAAAAATCTTAATATTAAAAAGTGAAGATATTAAACCCAAAATTCTAGACATTCGGGTTGAAAATACTGAAAATAGGGGCGGGATCTTTATATGGATACCATCTCAACACATAGACCGATATTGGAAATCTTCTGTAAGGATGGTTTTCGCCCACCACGAACGATGAATGCCAAATTACAACCGTTTCTGTAGGAAATTAACAAAACGTGGATCGATATAGCAAATTTTCAAAACTCAATCTGATGACGGAAGGAATATTCCGAGTTTTGTGTGACCTTAAGAATTTGTGACACCGTCACATTTTAGTACACCGATTGGTATGCCTCGAAGAAATGAACCGAACATGTTAGAGTGGCCGTTTGTTTGTAACACCTGGGTCCTAATATTGGTCCTAATGTCTCCCATACAACGTAGTTGTAAATAGTGTAATAACACAACCAAATTTTATTTCTCTGATTAAAAAAACATAAAATATAAAGATTTTAATATACAGCAATCTCAATCGAAAATTTTGAACAAACATTTCTTTAATTTCTCTTTCTGTCTCTCTCTCTCTATTTATTCAACTTTTATCTTTAAACAAAAATGTGTTGGTATTCACACCGATGTCACACCACATTAATATCAATTTACCGAAACCGGGATAATTTGTTCGGATTCGTGTAAACACTTGCAGTAGCTACTGCTTTAATATTCATTCAATCTTATCGAAATGGAATTTCGGTTTTGAATACGAATTTGAATAAGTCGTCGTCGAACACATTGTTATGCAAATAAGTTAAATATTTTAAAATAAGCAGCTTTATTTAATTTTTTGTTATTTGGTTTTTGATATAATTAATTTTTTGTCGAAAGCTAATTATTTCAACAACTGGTCTATTTGTTATTTAATTTTTTATCTGGATGTGTGAAAGATTAGGAATATTGTGCCAAAAAAATAAATGAAATAATATGTGAAATTGTAGATTTGTATTTATAAGCATTTTAAACGCCGTAGAATTTGTTCATTAAAAAAAGAAGAAAAAAATCAAGTACAGCTGAAATTCCGAAACGGAATGAAAAATTAAATAAATATCTTCATTGTAAAATTTCGAAGAAGCAGGGTTTATTCATTGACCTGATTTCGATTGTAATTGAGAAATTAAAGACTTTATAACCTCATGTGGTGTAAAAAGTTCATATGAATACCTCTTACACACTCTGATTAAGACACTAAGAATTCACTCTGTTCTATGTAAAGCCTGTGTAAATTGAAAACTTAAAACGCATTTTCTGCAAATTCTTTTTTATACCCTTCATCACACTGTGGTACAGGGTATTATGTCTTTGTGCATATGTAGTAACCCCACAAAGGAACCGAGATGACACATGGTTCTTTTTCAATATGTATAGAATCACTTTCTGAGTCGATTTATGCATGTCCGCCCGTCTGTGGCCGTCTGTAGATGTTAAATTGTAAACAAAGTGCCAGTGGTTACATCCGATTTGGATTTAAACTTGGCATAGCTTCGCTTATTTGGCCCAAGGACCGAACCCTATTGAAATTGGGAAAAATGGGGTCAGATGTAGATATATCTCCCATATATATTCTCGTCCAAGTTAAGGTAATGGAGCAATGCATAG